>NW_026057584.1:106234726-106302226 GCF_023721935.1 Panthera uncia | reverse complement strand
AGTACACAGGAGTTCCAGTTTCTCCACATCCTTGCTAACATTTCTGTTCTTTCTTCTTTTCTTTCTTGAGAATAGCCATTCTAATAGGTGTAAGGTGCTATCTGACTGTAGTTTTGATTTATATTTTCCTAATAATTAATGATGTTGAGCATATTTTCATGTGATTTTTTGGTCATTTGTATGTATTTTGTTGAAAAGTCTATCCAAATACCCTATCTAAAAAATAGCCCCCCCTTTTTTTTACTTGGTTTGTTTGTTTTTTGTTGATAAAGCAGAGGAATTCTTTATATATTCTAGATATGAATCCCTTATTATATATATGATTTGCAAATATTTTGCAAATTTCATGGGTTGTTTTTAATTATGTTGATTGTGTGCTTTGATGCACAGAAGTTTTAGATGTTATGTCATTCAGTTCATCTATTTTCATTTTTCTGGTGCTTAGTGGCATATCCAGTAAATCATTCCCACATCCAATATCATGAAGCTTTTCCCCTGCGATTTTTTGAGTTTATAGTTTCAGGTGTTACACTTAGGTCTTTGATCCATTTTGGATTCATATTTGCATATGGTATAAGAGAAAGGTCTAACTTCATTTATTTTGCATGTGGACATCAAGTTTCCCAACACCATTTTTTTTTTTTTTGTCCTCTCTCAATGAAAGGTTTTGGCACCATTGTTGAAAATCATTTGACCATGTGAAGATTTATTTCTGATTATATTCTACTTCACTGGTCTCATCTACCTCACCTGTCTCCAAGCCAATACCACACTATTTTTATTACTGCAGCTTTGTAATAAGTTCTGAAGTTAAAAAAAAGTGAGATCTCCAACTTTGTTTCTCTTTTTCAAGATAGTTTGGCTATTCAGTGTCCCTTGTTGGATGAAATGGATTTTTCCACATCTGGGGAAAAACATCTTGGAATTTCAATAGGGATTGTATTGAAAACATCATAGGGATTTTGATATGGATTGTATTTGACAGAGATTGTATTGGATACTATTGCCATCATACCACTATTAAGTTTTCCATTCCATATACATGGGATGTTTTTCCATTAATTTGCATCTTCTTTAATTTATTCTAACAACATGTTTTTAGTTTTCTGCATATAACTTTTCATCTCCTTGGTTAAGTTTATTTCTAAGTATTTAATGCTTTATGGATCTATATTAAATGTAATTGTTTCCTTAATTAGTTTTCAAGTGGCACATTGTTATTATACAGAAATATGACTAGTCTTTGTGTACTGATTTTATATCTTCAAGCTTGACTGCACTTTTTATTACATCTGACATTATTTTGTGCACTAATTAGTGTTTTCTACATATAAGATCATACCATTTGTGAAAGGAGACAATTTTACTTCTTTTCCAACATGGATTAATTTTGACTTTTTTTTTTCCTTGCCTTTTTTTCTAGCTAGGACTCTCTAGCTAGAAAATGTTGACTCAAAATTGTGAAAGTGAGTATCTTTGTCTTATCTTGCTAAGAGAGGAAACATTATCAGTTTTGTATCATTGAGTCTGAGATGAGCTGTGAACTTTTAATATATGACCATTAAAACATTGTGGTGCCTTTATATATATATATATATATATATATATATATATATATATATATACATATACATAGATATGTAGATATATAGATATGTATATATATATATAACTATTCTTTTTACTGCTTTTTTCATGAAAGATTATTGAATTTTTTTTCAGATGCTTTCATTACATCAGTGAGATAATCACATGTGATTTTATTCTTCATTTTGTTAATGTAATTTTTGCATCGATTGATTTTCATGTGTTGAACCATCCTTGCATTACGAGAATGAATCACATTTGGTTGTGGTATACGGCCCTTTTAAGTTCTATTAGATTATCTTTACTAGTATTTACTTCAGGATTTTTACCTCAATATGCATCAGAGATAATGGTCTACAGTTCTACTTTCTAATAGTGTTTTGTCCTGCTTTCATATCAGGCAAATGCTGACCTCATAGAGTTAGTTTGGAAGTGTTCCCTCTTCCTCATTTTTTTTGCAAGAATTTGAAGAATATTGCTGTTTATTTTCTTTTTAATGTTTGGTAGAATTTACCAGTAATGACTGCTGGTTTTCAGCTTTTTATTATTCGGGGGTTTTGCTTACTGATTCAATTCCTTACTAGTTTTAGGTGTGTCATACTTTCTATTTCTTCAGGATTCAGTCTTGATAGGTTGCATTTTGCCCAGAATGTATCCGTTTAATTTAGATTTTCTAATTTTTCAGTATACAGTTGTTCATGGTATTCTGACAATTTTTTAATTTATTTAAATCTTCTCTGTTTCTTTGTTAGTGCAGCTGATGGGTTATTAATTTTGTCAATCTTTCTGAAAAACTAACTCTTAGTTTTATTTATATTTCTAATCTTTATTCTGGTTATCTCTGCTATCAGTATTTTGTATTCTTTTTGCTAGTCTCAGACATAGTACATTCTTATTTTCTAGTTTCTTAAGATAAACATTTAGGTTGTTGGTTTCAATATCTTTGTTCTCTTTTAATACAAGCACTCATAGCTATACATGCCCCTTATCAGCACTGATTTTCATTGCATCCCATAAGTTTTATTGCATTGAGCTTTCATATTCATTTTTCTCATTTTCTAAATTCCTTATAATGTCTTCTCAGAACCATTGTGTAAGGGTATATTGTTTAATTTCCAAATCTGTTCAGACCTTCAGTTTTTCCTTCTGCTATCAATTTTTAATTTAATTCCATTTTGATTAGAAAGATACTTGGTTTTATTTCAAAGTTTGTAAATTATTAAGAATTGTTTTGTGACTACACGTATGGTCTATCATACAGGATATTCCATGCTATTTGAGAAAACTGTTTAATCCACTGCCATCACATGCAGTGTTCTCTAAATGTCTTTTGTGTCCAGGACTTCTGGCAGTGATGACCTCCCCAAAAGAACATGTCACTTGTGAAGTACCTCCTCCACCCATCCCCAGAGGACGAGAAGAGGAAACACAAGAAGAAACGCCTGGTGTGGAACCACAACCCTTACTTCATGGACATGAAATGCAAAATCACCACCGTCTTTAGCCAGGCACACATGGTGGCTTTGTGTGTGGGCTGCTCCACTGTCCTTTGCCAGCCTACAGGAGGAAAAGGAAGGCTGAGAGAAGGATGGTCCTTCAGATGGAAGCAGCACTAAAAGTGCCCTAAGTCAAAATGGGTGGGAAACTATCCCAATAAACAGATTTTGGACACACAGAAAAATGTCTTTTGGGTCCAGCTTATTCATAATGTCATTGATGTCCTCCCTATCTTTTTCGAACTCCTGTGGTTGTTCTTTCCATTATTTAAAGCAGGATTAAGAGACTTCCACCATTATTGTAGAACTTTCTGTTTCCACTTAAATGTGTGCCAATGTTCGTCTCAGATATATAGGATCTCTGGTGTTTGATGCATATGTGTTTGCAATTGTTGTGTCTTTTGAAGAAATGACACTTTCATCATTATGTAATAACCAAATTTGTGATTTATAAAGGATTTTATTCAATTTCATTTTCAGATATTAATATAGCTACTCCTATTTTTGTTTGGTCACAACATTCATGGAATATCTTTTTTCCATCATTTTATATTCAATCCATGTTTTTCCTTAGATCAAAGGTGAGTTTCTTATAGATATTATATAGTGGATACTGTGTTTTATTTATTCATTCTGCTAATCTATGTCCATTAATTGGGGAGTTTAATCTGCTTAAATTTAAAGTAATTGATGATAGGGAAGGACTTGCTCTTTTGTTTTTTGTTTTATTTATGATGTATATATAGATTTTTTTGTCCCTCTTCTCTTCTAGTTTTGCCTTCTCTGTATTCAGATTATTTTCTGTGATATATTCTATATATTTTTCTTTGTGATCACCAAGGGGTTACATAAAACATCCTAAAGTTGTAGCAATCTATTTTAATTGATAACAACTTAATTTCAATCACATTAAAAAAATTTTTACCTTTTTACACTCCTGCTTCTTCCCACTTTTTGTTATTTATGTCACAAGATACATCTTTATATACTGTGTACCCATTAATATAGATCTAACATGATTTAGTAAAATCTATGAGAGAATGAAAAAAGTGTGGTTAAAAAGGAATGTATAGCAATACAGTGTTTACATTGGTTCATATATTTACCTTTATCAGAGAACTTTATATTTTCATACAGTATCTAGGTACTGTCTACTCTCTCTTTTTTTCAACCTCAAGAACTCTCTTTAATGGAAACTGGTAATGAACTATCTCAGATTTTATTTACCCTGGAAGTCTTAAGTTATCCATCATTTTGAAGGACACTTTTGCTAAATATGGA
Organism: Panthera uncia; assembly: GCF_023721935.1. Taxonomy (NCBI): domain Eukaryota; kingdom Metazoa; phylum Chordata; class Mammalia; order Carnivora; family Felidae; genus Panthera; species Panthera uncia. The sequence goes on along the minus strand of NW_026057584.1, from coordinate 106,297,862 downwards.
ACTATTGGTTTTGTTACCTTTTCCTTTCAGTCCTATAAATACTTCATCCTACTACAGTCTACCTGCAAGATCTCTGCTGAGAAGTCAACATATTACAGTGTAGAGCTTCCTTTGTATATGACAAGTTACGTCTCTCCCTACTTTGACTTCGGACAATTTAGATTACAATGTGTCTCAGTGTGAGTCTCTGTGTTTTTTTTCCTTCCCTTCATTTTGTTAGCTTCTGGTATTTGTACTTTTGTTTTTGTCTCTTCAAATTTGGAAACTTTCAGCCATGATTTTTTCAAGTCAGGTCTCTGCCCTTTTCATGCTCTTTCCTTCCAACACTCATATACACATATGAAGGTCAACTTGATGGTGCCATATGTGTCCCTTAGTTCTGTTCACTTTTTTTTTCCTATTGCTCCTCAGATTGAGTGATTTCAAATGATCTGATCTCAATCCCCAACTTGTTATTCTAAGTGTTCTAAGTCTGCTGTTGAACCCCTCTAATGATTTTTTTCAATTTAGTTATTATACTTTTCATCTTCAGAATTTTGGTTTGGTGCTTTAAAAAAATGATTTTGGGGTTCCTTGGAGGCTCAGTTCCTTGAGTGTCTGACTTCGGCCCAGGTTATGATTTCATGGTTTGTGAGTTTGAGCCCCACATTATGCTCTGTGTTGACAGCTCAGAGCCTGGAGCCTGCATCAGATCTGTGTCTCCCTCTCTCTCTCTGCCTCTCCTCTGAGCATACTCTGTCTCTGTCTCTCAAAAATAAATAAACTTTTAAAAAAATTAAAGAAAATAATAATTTCAATCTCTTTGTTTATATTTTTTTAATATGTATATTGTTAATATGTTCGGTTTCTATTCTCTTTTAGCTTACTAAGTATATTAAAGAAAGTTTTTCAAATTCCTTATTAAGTAAGTCAGAAGGTTGAATTTTCTTAGGGTCAGTTCCTGATTTATTTTGTTTATAAAAGTGGGTGTTATTTCCCTGTTTCTTTGTAAGTCTTATAACAGTTTGTCGAAAATTGGGCATTTGAAAAACAACTTTTCTCAAACTTTGCAGTCTGGCCTTCGCGAATCAGCCTGTCATAAATGTGCAGGATCCTTTCAAAGGATAATGCAGAATGTATCTTCCCTGAATCTGTGCATGCATTGTTTCCCTCCCTGCCACCCTCCACCATTCTCTAGTATACATGGCTATTTTTAAACCTCTTTATTTTCCTAAGAGTATTTATTACCTTTGTTTCTTCTCAGAACCTCAAGTGTTCTGTTGTATCCCTCCTCTTATACTCTGTTGCCCCAGGCAAACATGAATATGCAATCTCCCTGCATCTCTCTTATACCTCAGTGCCTTTCTTTGTCTTTAGTGGCCTTTATCCTGGTATTCAAACTACCACCATTCTCATTTGTGCTCCAAGTTAGGAGAGAGAGAAGCCAGTCTCTTGGGCAGTTCTTAAATAAGCCAGAATGTGCAAGCAAGTTTCATTTCTGTATTTCCGTCCTGAGGGAGGAGCCAGGGACTGTGGCCATGCCACATTTTTCTGGGAATGGAGAGAGAGACCGAAGACAGCAAAAATGCCAAAAGTTTCCAGTCATGTTGAAAGTGACTTTGTCACATTTCGGCAATCACTTAAGCGCTGCAGCATCTTGACTGATAGATAGTGTTCCCACAAAGTTACTTTGGTCTTTATGTTGTTTGTTTGGTATTTGTATGGAGAAAAGAGGGCCTGGGGTTTCCTGGTCCACTATTTTGCTGACGTCCTGTAGTGATACATTTACATTCTCTTCTCATCTCTTTTCATGAATATTCTATACATATTTTCTTTCCAGTTGCCATGGGGATTACATATAGCACCCTAAAGTTAAAACTGTCTAATTTGAATCGATGCTAACTTAAGTGTAACCTCATATAAAAACTCTCCTTCTGTACAGCTCCATTTCCCAACCTCCCTTGTTTTTTGTTACTGATGAGACACATTATATCTTCATACATCTTGTGCTTAATATCACAGATATATAAACGTTTTCATGCATTTGTCTTTTAAATCCTGTAGAAAATAAAAAGTATTGATGAAATATTAATTACCTTAATACGATATGCTATATAAGACTAATGTAATAGCATAACAACAATAACATTGAGTTTTATATTTGTGTATGTATTTACTTTTACTGGAGAGTTTATATATTCATATGTCTTGGAGTTATTGTCTAGTATCTTCTCACTACAAACGAAAAGATTTTTCTCTTGTTTCTCATAAGACAGATCTATTGGTAATAAACTCCCTCAGTTTGTTGTTTATCCTGGAATATTTTGTTTTTCCCTCAAATTTGAAGGGCGGCTTTGATGGATATAGAATTTTTTTGTTTTCTGGGATTTTTTTCTTTGGTGCTTTAAATAGATCATCCCACTGCCTTCTTATGTCTCATGAGAAATCAGCTAATAATCCTACCGACATTCTCTTGTATATGACATGTTCCTCTCTTGTGACTTTCAAAATATTTCTTTGTTTTCAGCCATTTGATTATAATGTGTCTCCCTGTACTCTTGTTTTTTCCTATGTAGAGTTCATCACATGTCTTGCATTTGTAGGTTTAAACATTTCATCAAATTTTGGTAGGTTTTGCTTATTATTCTTCAAATAATCTTTTGACATTTATGATGCTTGTAAGGCTAGCAGTGGACAGTGGATGGGGTTTGAAATTGTAACTTAAAGGTTGATATACTTGGAGGTCAGGGAGGACATTTAAGCTAAATGATTTAAAATGTTGATAAATTCGGGTAATCATTAGAATGATCAACAATATGTAGTCATCACAGACAGGTAATTTTATAACATGTATCCCAGCTCATGGTTGCAGGCTGAACTATGTGCACTGTCCCAGCTTTGCAATATCTAAGTATCAAGACCACTCTAGGAGATGAACACAGCATTAGTCAGCTACATGTTCTAGAATTATTTTCCTTTTTTTCAGGATAGGTCCAGAAACAATTAGCTCCTTCAGAGATAAACCATTCTTTTGAATTAGAATTGGAGAGGTGGGGAGGTTGAGAGGCTAGAGAGATGGTATACAATATGTACACGGGCACACCTACTCAGTTACCTTAGTATCATAATATGAGGGGACACTGCCTTTATGCTCACTTCAGTCCATTTAGATCAGGGTTCATGGCAAGGGGAGCTTTGTTGGAAGAATGTGAAAACCCAGTGGGCATAAATACCTCTGAGATGTAACATTTCATCTTCGATAGTGGTAGGATTTGATGATATTTAGTATAAGAGCCTGATATACAAACGTATATCAATACGTTTGATTGAATACAAACGTATTTCAGGATTTTAGACCAGGGGCTTTGCAATCCATAAGGTCAATGGCATAAGTATTCAACTCTGCTTTGTAGTAAAAATGAACCATAAACAACATGTCAATGAACCAACTTGGAACTTGTGTTTCAGTATAACTTTACTTAACGAAACAAGCATCAGGCTAGATTTGGCTTGTTGGCTATGGTTTCTCAACCCAAGCGTAAGAGTACCGATTCTGAGCACCTGATTCTGAATACGAGGTTGAGGTCCAGGAAGGTGCATTGTGATCAGAAGATCCAAGGGACTTTTATGTACCCTGCAGTTTGGGAAACCATCGCATTATATCATGCTCCATAGATAAAATACATAGGGAAATCTTTTGTTATTCAGAACAGAAACAGAAATCATTTCTGGAGAGACTGGAGGCAAGGAGCAGCATTCAGTAGCTCAGTCCTCCAATCCTGCTGTAAGAAGAAAATTAACTAAAAGATAAGAAAGTTAAGACGAGAAGCAAATCTAGAGAAAAGTTTCCCACATTATAAGTGATGCGAACTCTTCGTCCTTTTTCTAAATTTTGCAAAATATGCTTGATTTAACATGTTTAACAGCCTTCAACAACTTTCCAACTGAAAGATTCCGGTGTCGGAATTGCTGGAAGCTCCCTCCTAGCCATTGCCTGGAATTGTTTCATCTCTTTACAAGAAAATACACAGTCTAAGGTTAACTACAGGTCTACGTCTGAGAGAAAGGCTTGCCTGTCTACTTGAAATAAATAATAGCAGCATTCAAAAAGTTCATCTTCTTTCCTGCACCATTGGCTGTGCTGCACCTCCAGCATAACAAACACCCGTCACAAAAACCCTGGGGACCCTTATGGGAATGTAAATGAATGGCACCATAAAGAAAAATAACTGCCCCCCCTCCCAAGTGAATTTCCCTAATGCAAAGGGAAACAATCAACCCATTGAGGGTTTCACTTTTTGTAACTGAAACATGTTTAGCTAGTGAGAAATGCCAGAGCCCAGTGACCATGGGTGACTTCAGATGACTGATTCTATAGAATACATTGCCATTCTTCATTGGACTCCTCTCTATAACTAAGAATTATATGAAGCAGTTAACAAACACGATGTACTGGTTTAACTACTGTGGTTTCCGCAACATAAAATATTCATCTCCATTCTATAAATGGATAATACTATACCAGTTGTTATGGACAAAGTCACATCAGAATCACTTCTCCTCTGACTGTAAGTGATTGCTAATGATAGAGGTAATAGAGGTGACCCTACCAGTGTGTCCTATCATTTCTTCTGATGTAGAATTCAGAGAACATAGTATCAAAGTGGTTGTGGTATTTAAACGAGGCAATGCATATACAGTCAATAATGAAGCAGTTGCTTAACAAATGTAGCAGTTGCGTTCAAGAGTTGGCTATTGGGGCACCTGGGTGGCTCAGTTGGTTAAGTGTCCAACTCTTGATTTTTTCTCAGGTCATGATCCCATAGTTGGTGAGATCAAGCCCCACCTCAGTCTCCATGCTGAGCATAGAGCCTGCTTGGGATTTTCTCTCTGCCTCTCTGTCTGCCTCTTCTCCACTTGTGCTCTCTCTCTTCTCTCTCTCTCTCAAGTAAATAAACATTAAAAAATTGAAATCATAAAAATATTTGGCTATTAGTAACAGATATAGATAGAGAGATGATAGATAGATAGATAGATAGATAGATAGACAGATAGATAATAGATAGAACCTGGAAGCTATGTGAGTTTTCAGTCAGTAAGCACAGAGGTAAAGGAAAGGTAAAGGAAAACAGAATTGCACATTAGATCTTATTAGCTCTGTGACTTTAGGCAAATAATTCCCTTGCATATATGTTTTCTCAACTGTCAAAGAGGGAATAGAACCTTTTCTGGCTTTGTCTGATTTTGCTATGAAGATCAGATAAGAGGCTATGTAAAGATTCTTAGATAAAATGTGTTCTTCCATAAATTTGTTATGCAGGTATTAGAAACCGGGTAAGGGAGTATGCATATGCTTTGCCAAGGGATTCTAAAAGGGGCCAGTTCTTCACCCACCTAATTCTTTTGTTTTTAGGATTTTTAAAGAGTTTCATATCATCTCAAGGAAAATTCAGGAAGACCAGGACAAAATGGATCCAAAGTCTAATGACACATTATTAAAACTCTTACAGTTAAATCAACAGGTAAATTTCCAGCCTCTTTTATGTCTATTGTATGCAAAGCTGTTTCTGCACCGTAGCAAAACATCTGATTAAAAGTATGAGGCCATGTTAATAGAGTGATAATTTGCCAAGCATCTTCAAAGCACCACGGAAGTGTTTCTAGCTTTCAGATACAGGTAAAAGAATGAGCTCTATTATCAGAATTCTCATACTTGTAACAACAACACTGTTGTCTTGTCTCAGATAAATTTCCAAAACTTAATTTACCCACAGGACAAGTGGCTATTTCTAATAGGAACACATTTGTACAGAATGACAAAGAACAACAGCAATACACTTTTATAAGATGGGGAGAAAGTTGCAGGTGGTATCCAAAAGTATGGGCATGCCTATCAAAGGAAGACTAAGTAGCATCTTTACACTCATACAGTAAAACAAAAATTGCAACAAAACGTGATTTTACATTTTTGTGCAAAAAAATCACACCACAATATGTAATTTTATTAATTAAAATTTAATAGCTCTATAGTTTCTGATTAAAACTAAAGTAAAATTAATGATCTTAGATTAATTATGTTTGTACTAATGCTTCCCCTTATCATAGCCATTGAAACAATTTCAGTCGCATATGACTATTTTCATGTCAGATCTATATTCCAAACTGTGATATGGTCTATAGAAACCTGTTCATGAATTCCTGACTTGCTGAAGAAGAAATGTACCAGACAGGTTTTTTACTTTTCACATAGAGTCTCAGGTGAATTCCCAAAACTGGGAAGATTATGAGAATGAGAAAGCTTTATAACTCAAGATGAAAGAAAAGATTATTGTAATTAATCTCTAGTCTCTGAAAATGTCCATGCTTGAAAAGTTCTTCTCTCTTTCTTTTTCTTTCTTTCCTTTCTTTCTTTCTTTCTTTCTTTCTTTCTTTCTTTTCCTTCTTCACTTCTTTCGAGAAAGAGGGAGAGAGAATGTTTCTGTGGGAGTTGCAAAGAGGGAGGAAGAGACAGAGAATCCTAAGCAGGCTCTACACTGTCAGTGCAGAGGTCAATGCAGGGCTGGAACTCACAAACCATGAGATCATTGCCTGAGCTGAGATCAAGAGTTGGTCACTTAAATGACTGAGCCACCCAGGTGCCCCTTGAAAAGAAACGTTCTATTATAGCATTTGGACAATGCTAACTCTTCCCTCTGCATCCTTGTATACACTTGTATCTTCACAACCTAAACTTTAGCAATTTATTCCTGAGGTAATCTAATTAGCAAGAATATGTTTATATATCTTTATGTTTTCATTAATCTATATTTGACTGCTTCATGGAAAATGGTTTGCTTTAATGCCACAACAGGTAGATGGGGTGGGTGAAGTAGAAGATATATTCAACCAGGTGTAGCTCCAATTGCTCCGAAGCAGGGTCCAGTGTCAGGCTTCTGGAACCTTCTGACATGTATTTGCTATGTGATGTTAGATAATTCTGCTAGGCCTCTGCTACTCATCTGTGAGTGACAACACTTAGTGTATAGAGATCTCATAAGGTTATAGTGAACATGACTTGAACAATATCCATGTAAATAACTCTAGCACAATTTGAAACCCATAAAATTACATCAATGCATATGATCATGGTGACAATGATGGTGAGGGTGATGATGAGAAAGATGGCACACTGATAACAGGTAATAATAGTGATAATAGTTAATATGTGGTGACCAAACACTGAAGACTGCTGCCTGAATGTGGAAAGGTTTTATAGAATCTTATTAGGAATAAACTATCTTTAAAAAAGTTTTTTTAAGGTTCATTTATATTTGAGAGACAGAGAGAGAGAAAGAGAGAGAGAGACTATGCAAGCAGGGGAGGGGCAGAGAGAGAGATGGAGACCGAATCTGAAGCAGGCTCCAGCCTCTGAGCTGTCAGCACAGAGCCTGACATGGGGCTTGAACTCACGTCTGAGCTGAAGTCAGATGCTCAACCAACTGAGCCACCCAGCCAGCCACCCCAGGAAGAAACTAAATTGATTGCACAATCAAGAGAATAAAGTGTTCAGGCTTAGAAATAAGTGACATTAAAACAACTGGCTCTGGCGCCTGGGTGGCTCAATCGGTTAAGCGTCTGACTTTGGCTCAGGTCACGATCTCGCGGTCCGTGAGTTCGAGCCCGGCGTTGGGCTCTGTGCTGACAGCTCAGAGCCTGGAGCCTGTTTCGAATTCTGTGTCTCCCTCTCTCTCTGACCCTCCCCCGTTCATGCTCTGTCTCTCTCTGTCTCAAAAATAAATAAATGTTAAAAAAAAAATTTAAAACAACTGGCTCCAAACACAGCAATTGGTAGGAAGTGGTATTGAGACTGTTGTTTCATTTGGGTCATTATTTTCATAGGGAAAAAAAAATGTCAATGTTCAAAATAAAGTGCCAGAAAAAATTAAGTCGTTTAAATTAATCTCTGGGTTTCTGGTTGAGTATAAATCTCCAATTTAACAAATTTGACCAAAAGAAAGAAAGGTTACTGCATTTTATATCAATAAGGAAATTTGATCACAAATGGTTTTGCACTAAAAGTGTGTATAAAGGGGGTGCCTGGGAGATTCAGTCACTTAAGCATCTGACTCCTGATTTCAGCTCACATCATCTCCCATGGTCGTGGGATCGAGTCCCTGCACTGGGCTCTGCACTGGCTGAGGAGCCTGCTTAGGATTCTCTCTCTCCTTCTCTATCTGCCCCTCTGCCACTGACGCTCTTTCTTTCAAAAAAAAGTATGTATATAAATAATTTATTTACATTTCAAAATAAATCTTGATAAATCTTTGTGCTTATATGCCCTCTCTTAAGAACTGTATAGGTGGGGTGAGACAGGGTGGCTCAGTCAGTTAGGCAATTCTTGATATTGGCCGAGGTCATTAGATCAAGTCCCACTTCAGGCTCCGTTTGTTGCATGTGGAGCTGCTTGGCATTCTCCGTCTGTCCTTCCTTTTGCTCACACATGCATGTTCTCTCTCTCTCTCAAAATAAATAAACATTAAAAAAAAAATAAATGCAAAACAAAAACAGTATAGGTGGAATATCTAAAATGTTTTAATCTTATTATAATTATAATTATTATCTAATTATAAATAATGTTGAATAAAATAATTCTGTATTTGGGGGCACATGGGTGGCTCATCAGTTGAGCGACTGACATCGGTCCAGGTCATGATCCCATGCTTCATGGGTTCAAGTCCCGGGATGGGCTCTGTGATGACAACCCGCAGCCTGGAGCCTGCTTCAAATTCTGTGTCTCCCTTTCTCTCTCTGCCCCTCCCCCACTCTGTCTCTCTGTCTCCCCAAAATAAATAAATATTAAAATAACTTTTTTAGGGGCGCCTGGGTGGCTCGGTGGGTTAAGCGTCCGACTTCGGCTCAGGTCATGATCTCACGGTCCGTGAGTTCAAGCCCCACGTCGGGCTCTGTGCTGACTGCTCAGAGCCTGGAGCCTGTTTCAGATTCTGTGTCTCCCTCTCTCTCTGCCCCTCCCCTGTTCACGCTCTGTCTCTCTGTCTCAAAAATAAACGTTAAAAAAATTTAAAAATAAAATAAAATAAAATAAAATAACTTTTTTTAATAAAAAATAATTATTTTTTGCGTAGATTCCCAGAAGTAGAATTTTGCAAAATAAATATCTCAAATGTTTATATTCACATTTACCGATTTAACATCTATTTATTAAAATTATATCTGAGGGGCTCCTGGGTGGCTCAGTCGGTTGAGCGTCCGACTTCGGCTCAGGTCACGATCTCACGGTCTGTGAGTTCGAGCCCCGCGTCGGGCTCTGGGCTGATGGCTCAGAGCCTGGAGCCTGCTTCCGATTCTGTGTCTCCCTCTCTCTCTGACCCTCCCCCATTCATGCTCTGTCTCTGTCTCAAAAATAAATAAACGTTAAAAAAAATTAAAAAAAAAATAAAATTATATCTGAAATAATTGCACCAGTTTGCACTACCACCAACAGCCCATGAGAATATTACTTTCACAATGAACACATCTGAACTTTTTTTAATGTGTATTCCATAAGTGAGAAAATATATTATCCTGTATGTACATTTCTAAGCTCTTAAAAACTGTAGAAAGATTGGGTAAGAGACAGATTTCTAGAGAGAGAGATTGCAGACTCATTGCGATTGATATATGATTGTTAGCTTTTCACTTTATTTCCCAATTGTTCATCACTTTGCCCTTTTTCCTTTGTATTTTGGGACTCTATTTCCAAGCATCTTCGTTATGTGGCAATTTGTACTTCAGATGAGTGTTTTTTTATTACATCGCATCTCGAGGAATGCTGTATTTAATCTTCCAGGTACACTGCTGTGTTAATTTTGACAAGTAGCATTTCAGCCAGTAATGTGACAGTCTTTGTTTCAATTACCTTTAATTGAATCCAAGTAAGCATTGAGTTCAATGTCGAAATATATGGATACAAACATTTTCTCAGCGCTGTCAATGTTGAATTCATCCTTTTAAATTAAAACTGGCTGAAATGACTGTTTCCAGATATAAAATACAGTTGATAGGAATCTTTATCAAACACAGAGGAGGCAGAAGTTTGGAAAACAAATTCACTCATGGCATTTGGTGACTCATCAATCATTTTACTCTCTTCCTTGGTTCCAACAATGCCTCATTTATCCAGCGATGTGACAGCATGATGCGTACCATAAAAGTTAATTTTGGGGATAATGGAAGGTAATATTTTAGGCAAAAAACCTTTTCATATTTTCATTATTTTTGATAAAAATATTTATAAATGTGTTTCATGTCTCTTTGCTTTAATAAGCAGTGTTGTTTTTTCTCAAAAGGTACCTAATGATTATAGAAAGTAAAAGGACTTTGGATTAATTACACATCAATATTGATTCCAATATTTATTTACCAATTTTATGTATTTGGAAGCTCTTCAACATCCTCAAGACCTTGGATTTCCTCATCTATTAAAAGGATAATTATTATATTTGGCAATGTGAATATTAGTGAGGTAGTGAGTGTAAGGGACTTAATGTGGTCATAGGAATATAGAAGATGCTCAGTAAATATCATTTACTTTACTTTTTGATTCACTTTCTCTTATCTCCTAACATCAAGACAAACTGTGTTGCCCATCCAATTCCCATGATGAATTATTTTCTGACCTCATGAAAATGAGTAAAGAAATTGAGTACCCTTAGCCAGAGAACAAGGGTAGTATAGTGTTAGAAGCAGAAAGATAATTTTAACCCTGAAGTATTATTGGAGGGGAGGCAAAAAAGAAAATTTACCTTTACCTTCTTTGGGCTTTTTATTGGGTTTGAAAATTAAATTGATATAAGACAGATTAGCAGGAGGAAAACATACACATGTATTTAATGTAAGTTTTACATGACATGAGAGCCCTCACAAAACAAAAAGAAACAAAAAAACAAGTAACAACAAAAACAAAAAACAAAGACCCAAAGGAGCAGCAAAAACCAAATGCATTTTTATAATAGGTTGAACAAACAGAGGCAACTGAGAGCAAGTAACAAAAATATGTGTAGAAGCTAACGGGAAATTTTTAAAAATATATATTTAATTATTTCTGTCTGTACAGTTTTCTTGGTTTTGTCTCCATGTCAAAGAATGTTTCTTTTCTGCTGGTAAGGGAGGGCACACCTCCTGCAGGAGTTTTATCTCCTAATTTCAGGAAGAAAAGGGAGATTAGGTACCCTTTTTGCAACTGCTGGTTTTCAAGTGCCCTTAGCTCAAAATAATCCTTATTCTCAAATGACATATTTCGGGGTGGCATATTCTGCTACCCTTCACTGTAGTAGAGTTCATAGTTTGGGCAAGAAGTATGATCTCTAGATTCAGGATTCTTCCATTATTGATTCACATCATTCCTGGGGGACTAACCCAAGCTCCAAGAGAGTAGTGAGTGTATTAAGGAGGTCCACAACACCTTTTCCATTACCTCAAATCCTCTTTAAAAACAGAGCACATTTTAAGCTGCCTCTGCCCCATTTTGAAATGACAACATCATCTTGAGCATGAGATATGAGACAGGAAAGGATGGACAAGATATCTGGTAAAGCTTTGGTGTATATTTTCTGTTGTTCTGGCAGTATTCGTGCTGAACCCACACCCTCCTTGTATCCTTCCACAGAGGCAAAAGGAGCATTCCCTTTCAGGACATCCATCCCAATGCTACCCTTGACCATAACGCTAACAGTGACCCTACCCTCCGAACTTGAAAATGGGCCAAAAGATGTGGTCTGCTTCAGGGACGGAGTAAGAATGAGGTATGGTGAAGGTGTCTGTTGTTTACACTATGTGGCACTAAAAACTCTACAATATTCATATAGTTTTTAAAACTTTCACATAGTAGTCGTAAGTGCCCAAATGACTTCATCAAATGTCTTGTCATCTTAGTACTTTCTCATAACGTGCACAGTTGTTCTCTTTCTTCATCCACATGACAATTCACAATGGATAAGTTTTAAGCAAAGTAAGAAAGAGATGTTCTTTTGAAATGTTTATTACTTAAATAATTTAAAAAAAATCAAACTAATGGACATAAAAAATCCTGCTAATTTCACTTTAGACACTGTGTATAGCAATAGCGATGGCTAACATGTTCTTTAATTTTCTTGCTGTGGCCCCAGTAGTATATGGTTTGCATACATTCTCCACTTCTTTTCATACACACAAATATTCTTGCAAAATAGTAACAAATCAGCCTGCTTTACACATGAGAAAAACTGAAACTTGGATGAATTAGTTTCTTGTCAAGGTCACAACATTATCAATTTGTTATCTTGAAATTCTCACCTACTCCCTTTTCTGAATCTTTCTGTATTTCCTCAAAATAAGATGACCAAAACAAACAAACAAGCAAGCAAACAAACAGGTAAATTCTTTAAAACCACTGGTCAACTTACTAGAAAAGAAATCTATTTAAAATATGTTTTCTTAATTGAACAGGGAATTTAATCAAAATAGTATCAGTCTTATTTTTAAGGAATTTTGGAGAGACCCTCCCAATTTAAGGACATCAGATCTTTTTCCCATTTTCCCCACCCTTAGCAATGATAGCAACAACCGAAATCTGTAATGACTTAGAAATTACATTTGGAAGTCATTGGATTTAAACACACACACACACACACACACACACACACACACACGATATGGTCCTCTAAAATATCTTTCATTTTTATTTTCTAGAAGAAATACACTAAGAGATCTTAGACATAGAAAAGATAAAAACCTAAAAAATTTAATAGAGTAATATTTTTTAAGGTCAGATGATGTTTATGCTATTCAGATAGATTAAAAAAAAGGAAATAAATTGTATTTGTATGTATATTTTTCTATAAATTGCCATTGAATATGTATTAACTAGACCTATCTGTTGACTCTTTATGGCTAGAAACCTCACAGGGCAACTGACAACCATATCCATATATTTGAAAGATTATCAGGTGTTAAAAATATATATTACAAGCTGTTGTTCTAGACTCTAGGGGGTAAGATAGCATCACTGAAAAGATAGTAGGGTCGAGTTCCATATAAGCAATTTCAAATCATTTTGAGCTGTCCAACTATGGATAATGTATCCTGATTAGGTTGATTCCCCAAGCCCTGGCTGGGTTTGAATCAAGGTAATATTAAATTGGTATAATGTTGAGGAAGAGACTGGATGAATTTGGGATGAATACTTATGAACAAAATAAACTTCAAGTTCCCTTCTGTTTTCAGTATTCTATGAATTTTATGTAGACTTTCTGATAAATATTTTCTAAGTAGGCAATGGGGAATGAAGAGACATCTTTGGATTAGATTACATGCTTACTGAAAATTTAACTACTTTCGTGACTGGTACTTGACAAAGGTAATTAATGCAAGGGTTGGTAGAGTGACATTCCAGTCAGGGAAAGGCTCCAACCTGGATAATCTGTCTATTCAGAATGTGACTTTTTCCTTTGAGCTGTACTATTTTAATGGAGAATTCTACTTATCCAAAACTTTTAACCAAATTAAACCAATACCAACTTTCATTAAGCGAGCTACAGATGTGCAATATGAAATTTGTGTCAGATTCCATTTTTTATTTCCTTTTCAGACTTCACTTTGTCATCTGCTCATGAAAAAGTGATTCTTCAGTCTAATCTTTAATACTCCATTAATCCAATCATCACTCCTTTGCTCTCCATTTAGTGGAAAGAAATGGGGTTTGGGTTTAAAGGACAAAGGGAATAGAGGCAAACAGAGAGAGTTTAGTTTTCATGTGGGAGGTGGCTTTCAGAAGGAATATTTCTGGCCTCAGCTTAATTAAAGCAAGATCAAAAAAGGATTTGGAGATAAAATATTAAAATAGGTTGTCATTTATAATGGTGTGAAGAATTTATGAAGTTAGTTTTTATTTAGTTATTCGGCAAATATTTACCTAACATGAAGCATTTGACAATCACTCAGCTCAGTTCTTGGAATACACTGGCCTGTAGGAGGATACAGGGAGGCACAATTAGGAGATAAAGAAACAGAACTATATCAGCAATGCTACATTAAAGGTCCTTAGTGGAAGGTAAGAGAATAGAGAGTTTTAATTGAGAAGCAAGCAAGCTGAGTAAAAGAGAGAATTATCATGGTAAGAAAGAGAAAGAAAAGGCATAAGGAGAGTACAGTGAAATTACATAAGAACAGGGAAGTATTTTGTTTGTTCATTTGGTTGGTTGTTTTTTTTTAATTTTTAAAGACTGAAAATTCAGATTCTTGAGGTAATGTGTAGTAAACACATTCAGCTACAAAGCAGCAATGTTATAGGGATTCCTGCCTGATGCAATATCACAACTGAATTTCAGTGCTTTCTGTCCTTAAGAGTCAAAAGGTTGTCTAAACAAAAGAATCATAATGACACAGGAAATTTATAGAGGTGGTTTTGTTTTGGTTTGTTTTGGTTGCTGTTGGTGGTTGTTTTTTGTTTTGTTTTGTTTGGTTTGGTTTGGTTTGGTTTGGTTTGGTTAAGATAAGGAAATATAAAGAAATATGGTCCATCATTCAGTCTCTCAACTCAATTTGGTCTTCCTGTTTGTCTACAATGCACAAGCATGCACTACCACAGTAAATCCATCATAGCAGGGTGTGCAGGCTGTCTGTGCAAAGCATCGCCCATACCAGCTCTGGCATTCGCTCGCGGGCAGCTCCAGGCAAAGGTGCTGTGAACGTCAAGTCTGAATTGGAGGGTGGTCTGGAAGAAAATATGACACATATCTGTGGGAGAAGAGAGTGAATATTCAATACGGGTAAGCTCTATCGCAGCAGAGCAAAACAACAGCAGGTGTCATGGCAGTAAATAATACATTGCTAAGTAGAACGCCGAGGGTAGCGAAAGAGTCAGCGTTGGAATTTGAGTTCAGGTTTTATGGAAGTATCTGGGGGCACCAGCGTGAATTCTGGCATGCTTTGTCACATGTATTGCTGCATTTGGAGAGAAAAGTGTCAAATGTTTCTTGAGGTGCCAATCTGGGACTCTGATCGATGTGTGATTATTGTTATTATTACCACTCAGCCTGTTTCAAAGCCTAATTTAACAGGACAGATTGGACAGTCTTGTTCACACCGCCTACCTTCAAGAAAGGAAATGATGAGATTAAGAACGGTGTCCAACAGCTGGTCCAGCCCTCCTAGTTGGAGATGCTGATAGGATGGGGGCAGTATGTTGGAGTAGGCTGGGTAAAAGGTGTTATGTTTATACTGCACCTCTCTTCTGGAAATTTCATGGTACCTTTATTTTTATTTGCCCAGCTGGCTTTTTGGTTTTAGTGACTGATGTTTGTGCGCGAGGAAATAAATGGTTGTTTATGAAGGCTGTAAGAATTCAGAGTGGAAACACAAGCATAACTGAACTGCTAATAGGAGAATCATAGTTTAGTGAAAATTTCTGTTATCTAACTTACAACATTTCTAGGTGTCTATCTGTAGCTACAATTGTATTTCTCATAAATCCCCGAACAAGGGATGTGTGCAGATTAAAGGCAATGCTAGTGGCAAAAGGTAAAAGATAAATCTGCCTGAGCTTAGAGATGTATTGATCCATATTTGTGTGATTACTAATCCAAATAAAAATTAAATATTACTGCATAAATATATACATATAAATTATACTTGACTCAGTACTTATTAAATTTTTATTTTATGTCTTCTTTACACTAAATAAGAGTACAATTATATCATCCTTTTTTATGTTTGTAAGAGGTATAATCCCATTGATTTAGTTATTCTGCAACTAGTTGGTTAATTATAGTATGATTCAGGCATTGTGGACATTGTTTAAAAAAATTACTCCTTTCTAAAGCAGTTTGCAGTCTGGCACATTAAATTTATATACATGAAACATGAAAATATCATACAATTATTTAGGTTGTGTTATTAGAGAGAATACCCAAGAACCTATGTTCAGTTATCTCGGAAAGGTTTCTTCTTAGACTGAACACCACGTTTCACACTTCATACATCACTATGATCATTACCACGTACTTCTGGCCTAATCAGTGACCTTAACATGGCTTTTATTGGGATGGCACTCAAATACCCATATCTAAACTGGAAAGCTATAGGGATTTGGAAAAGCAAAAGTTCAGGGTCTACCTAAGTCATCCTCTGGAAGGAAGCCTTCCTCTGGAAGGAAGAGTTGTAACGAAAGATGGAGGGAGGAACATCCTCCACCAGGAAATGTTTCCTTCCTCAAGACGGAGCTAGGCAGGTGGACTGGCTCTGAGATGGGAAAGGCACTGAATAACAGGCAGACTATAAAGTTGTTTTCAGAAAGAGTGTCAATTCTGAGGTTCCCTTGCATATGTGGTCTTTTATTGTAAATGTCACCAATTTTAGAATTGTCCTATAGAAAAGGGAGCTGTGAACTACAAGAACACGGACCAAATGTTATTTTGCAATTTCTGCAGATAGACGGATAGATAAATGTAAATATTACATAGATTAAACCACAATAGTCTATTTGCTGCTGAAAGCAAGTAATTGGCTTCCCAATCAAAAATAAGGTTTGCTTCTAGGGTCTTCCTGGTTTGTGTGGTTTAGACCTGTTTCTTAAATATTTAAGTGTGCAAAGTTTTCATGATTATGGGTTGGAGTCCTTCTAACACTGATAGCTCCTCCCCTATGCGATCGCTTATTTGGGGGATCTGCAGATATGTAATAGGACTCGGGGCACACAACCTTATGTCCTCTATCAATTTTCCAAGAGGAGGAAAGAGAAGTGCTGCAATCTGATAGGCCAAAGTGCATGGAGCCAACTACATAAATTATAAAATAAGAACCCAGTTGAATTTATTTTCATGCAAAAGTATATATTTTAATTAAAAAGAGGAATTTGACAGCTCGGCAGCCTGTTCCCATCCCAAACTTTCTAGTCACCCTCTCTTCTGCTCTCACACACATCTTTGATCACACAAGCAATCATATTCCAGCAGGGAGGATACAGTACAAACTAGCCCTTGCTTTGGAAAAACACCACTAGAGACATTTTGATCTGATGCGTTTTCATCCGATCATAATTTAAAGATAAAGAAAAATGACTTACTAAGGGAATGAAGGACAACCCTAGGAATTTCTAGTCTTTATCAGCTCTCTTTATATTGTGATCTCCCTAGTGACATGCTATCATTTTGTAATATTTTACTAAGTCAAAAACATTACAGATAGCACTTACATAAATATCAAAGTCTTTGTCTATGGCCATCAACAAAATGAACTCGTTATTTTTTTAATACTTTCCATATAGTACAAGGGTCAAAAGCTATAATTTATGTACATAGAACAAAAATCAATAGAACTTTGATTCCCTTCCCAATTGTACCTGCAGTGCCAAGGATGTGTGTTTTGTCCTGGGTAAGATAGTTTGACATGGTGGTGTGGATGTCACCTGTGACTTGTGACATGAATTATTATGTGACATGATAATTAGTGTGAATTTATAATCAATCCTTGACCTGTTGAAGCTCCAGCTCTCCCCATTTCTAAAATGGAAATAGAATTTACTCCACAAGGCAGTGATCATGTTTAAATGAGATCCATAAATGGAGAAAGGAGCACAGTTCTTGGCACAGAGTGTCAACATTTTTATCACAGTTAATCCTTCCGCAAAGAGTGTCTCACGGTCACTAAAGTACCCAATAGATAGAGTGTTTTAATAATTGCATTCCTTAAACTATGATCATCAAGGGCTTGAGCTAAAATGATCATTTCAGCCTATCCCAAGCTTCTCTTTAGGACCTGCAATGGTCAGTTCCGTCATTCTGGTCTGTTTCGAGCCATAAATCATTTTATACAAGAAACCAGCTGTGCTTCACCAAAATGGTAATCACCATTGAACTTTACTGAATTGAGACAAAGTACACACTGAACACTTATTACCAGCTAGTTTTTAGCCTGACCTGAACAAGGCATGTCACATTTACCCTGTCAATAATCTTGACAAGAGTTGATTGTGCCAAATTGTAACTTATAATGGTAAAATTTCAGTCATTGTGACAGGCAGCGGTAAAATAGTTTTTGAGCAGCAGGAATGTTCTGGTGGCTCAGAAATCAGACCTTGTATATGTTACAGGGAAAGGCTCAGAGATGCTCATTTGCCCTAGGTATCCCATGACAGCACTTCTTGGATGGACAAACCTTGTTTGAGGTCTACAAATCATGACACACTTAGGAAAGATCAAATTTGCCAACAAATCCCCAACTGGGTTTACAGAAACAGTCTTATTTAAATGAGAATACTTCTTCAGAAATGTCGGAGAGTTGTGTCATTTCCAGCAAATGATCCATTGGTATATACCTTCTCCAAACATCCCTTCCCCTACTAACTCATGATACCTCTAAGTCAATTTAATAAGAAGAAAGCTGCTTGGCATTCTTGGGAAATTTGGCAAAAAGATAGTAAATACTTTCAAGGAATATTTCTTTTCTGCTAGGGGGAGGTGTGGTGAACCTTTCCTGGGGATTGTGTCTCAAGCTCTTCAAAGGCACATGCTTCTCAAATCCCAATTATTTAACTCTCCTCTTTAGAAACTAGTGCCCCAGTCAAAGTCAATTTTTTGCTTGTGTGGATTTTCCTTATCTGTTTTCTAATAGAGACCATCCTTTCCTCTAATGATGCATTCTTGGAGGTGTCAATATTATCAGTAGATTTAAGTGACTGCAGCTGGCCTAGAAAAGTTCAAGTTAAGAGACACTATCTTTATGTCCATTAATTTTTTTATTAAGTTTTTTTGTTTTAATTTCAGTATAGTTAACACACAGTGTTATATTAGCTTCACGTGCACAACATTGTGATTCAACAATTCTGTACATTACTCACTGCTCATCATCATAAGGGTACTTTTTAATCACCATCACCTATTTCACCCATTCCCCACCCTCTTCCCTCTGGTAACCATCAGTTTGTTTTCTATATATGGAGTCTGTTTTCTAATTTGTCTCTTTCTTCTTTTACTTATTTGTATTGTTTCTTGACTTCCACATATAAGTGAAATCATATGGTGTTTGGTTTTCTCTGACTGACTTATTTTGCTTAGTATAATAGTCTCCAGGTCCATTCACATCATTGCAAATGGCAAGATTTCATTAATTTTTAGGGGTAAGTAATTCTCTCTGTTCTCTCTCTCTCTGTCTCTCTCTCTATATATATCCATATATATATATGGAATATATATATATATATATGTATGTATGTATGTATATCCATATCTTCTTTACCCATTCATCTATGAAGAAAACATGGGCTGCTTCCGTAATTTGGCTATTGTAAATAATACACTACATATTACATATATATGATAATGCATATTATTGTAAATAAATATGTAAATATAGGGGTACATGCATCCCTTTGAATTAGTGTTTTTGTATTCTTTGAGTAAACACCCAATAGTGTGATTACTGGATCATAAGGTGGCTCAATTTTTAACTTTTGAGGAACCTCCATACTGTCTTCCAAAGTGGCTGCTCTAGTTTTCATTCTCACCAGCAGTGCAAGAGGGTCTCCCTTTCTCCACATCCTCACCAACATGTGTGGTTTCTCATGTTGTTCATTGTAGCCATTCTGACAGGTGTGAGGTGATATCTCATTCTAGTTTTGATTTGCATTTCCCTGATGATGGGTGATATTGAGCATTATTTCATGTCTCTGTTGGCCATCTGGATGTCTTCTTTGGAGAAATGTCTGTTTGTGTCTTCTGCCCATTTATAATTTGGATTGTTTTGGGGTGTTGAATTGCATAAGTTCTTTGTCTGTTTTGGATACTAACCCTTTATCAGATATATCATTTTCAAATATCTTCTCCCATTCCATTTGTTGCCTTTTAGTTTTGCTGTTTATTTCCTCAACTGTGCACAAGCTTCTTATTTTGGCATATGCCCAATAGTTTATTTTTGCTTTTATTTATTTTGCCTTGGGAGACATATCTAGCAATAAGATACTATGGCTGATATCAGAGAAATTACTACCTGTGCTATCTTCTAGGATTTTGTATGGTTTCAGGTCTCCTGTTTGGCTATTTAATCCATTTTGAGTTTATCTTTGTGTATGATGTAAGAAAATGGTCCAATTTCATTCTTTTTCATGTGACTTTCCAGTTTTCTCGAAACTTTGTTGAAGAGACTGTCTTTTTCTCACTGCATATTCTTTCCTCCTTTGTCAAAGGTAAATTGACCATGCAGTTGTGAGTTCATTTCTGATTTTTTATTCTATTCCACTGATCTATGTGTCTATTTTTACACCAGTACCATACTGTTTTGATCACTAGAGCTTTGTGATATCACCTGAAGTCTGGAATTGTGATTCCCCCAGTTCTGTTTTTTGTTTTCAAGATTGCTCTAACTTTTTGGTATACCTGAGTCAGGAAAGTGTTAAAGTTAGGCAGGCAGAGATAGGGGGCCTTTGGGAAGGAAATCTGCAGTTGCAAGTGGGAGGCTGAAGAAGCAGCAGAGTTTGGGGGTGGGGGTGGGGAATGATAAATATATTCCAGACCTGCCCAGGCCACGTGCCATGTGTGGAGTCTCACAAACTTTCTGATAAGGTCCCAATAAAAAGGGGCAGAAATCCTCGGCAGCTACCCAGTCAGGACCCCTCTCGCTCTTGAGAGCTTTATACTTTCCCTCAATAAACTCCATCACTTTGCTCACTCTGTTCTCTGCAAGATTCATTCTTTGACTCCATGAGACAAGGACCAGCTTCTTTCTCATCCTCCTGTAACACCCCCACTGAGCTTTGACTTTCTCAACTAGTTAAGAGAACAGATGTAGACTCAGGGTTGAGACCCAAAATGAATGTAAAAAGAGAAACCCCTTGAAAATAACCCTTGGACACATGTCCCTGGTATCAAAGGAAAAGGGCAGGTTGACCATTTTTTAAATTTTTATTTCAAAGAGAGAGCGAGCAGGAGAGAAGGGCAGAGGGAGAGAGAAAACCTCAAGCAGGTTCCATGCTCAGCACAGAGCCCAACACGGGGCTGGATCCCACGGCCCTGGGATCATGACCTGAACTGAAATCAAGAGTCCACCACTTAACCATCTGAGCCACATGGACACCTCAAGTTAACAAATTTTTGAGAGGGGATGTGCAATAAATTAATTGGAAATGGTAGGAAGCATATTTTACATTAGAGGACTTCAAATGAAGAAAAATTATGACTTGAGAACATGCGCCAGAAAAATATTTCCTAAATGAGTCACTCAGAAATAATAATAGATACCTTTTTTCCTTACCTCCCTTTGGTAAAGTGAGTTTGGGGTAATGAGTTATTTCTCTTTCTCCCACTCTTTCCCTGATGTTATACCAATACTTCCAAACTCAAAAGAAGATAGAACCAGATTATGGAGGGATTTAATATTAAGGGGCATGAGTATATGGCAAATGCTGAAGATTAAGAGCAGTGTTATTTAAAATGTAGTGTTCATTAGTACCCTAGTCCAAAGAGCACAAGAGCCACTTTGAACTATTCCTCAGTTTCTGCCGGGATTAAGTCATTCCCATGGGCACCACAGGGAACCCATAGAGCTCTGCAAATGGGTTGATTTTTAGCTCAGATTCTCATTAGAGCATGGCCTTTTTCCAATCTGAATGCCTCCCTATTACTTCTGGGTGGGGTGACAGATCTATAACTGTACCCACTCTAATGACTAATATCTGTTATTGCAGCTGAAAAATGATTTATGTGTTACCATTCCCTTAATGGTCACAAAACCACATGAATAGTGCATCATCATTATTCTTGCCATTGAACAGATGAGCAAACCAAGGCTTCAAAAGGTTAAGTAAATTAATAGGCAACTTGACTTAGAGCAAGAACACCATGATGTTTTTGCAGACACATTTCTAGTTAACCAAGTAAAGCAAACAGATGGCTCTTCAAAACCTAGTAGACAAATCTTAATTCCTTGGCACTTAGATGTGAGCACTAAGCAAGATGGAGTACTGTCTAGGCTAGGTGAGAAATAAACATCATAGTAAATACACCGTGAGCCCCAGCTACCAGGACTGGACAATGACATAAGTCACTCAATCTCCTAATGAGACTTATATACAATTATGTAGAAAAGGCATTACATTTTCATTCTAGGGTGTGGAAGACACAACTCTTTATTTCTTATTCTGGAGTGTGGGAGACACTCTCCTACATTAAGTGGAGGGTGGGGAACTTTAAGAGGTGTTACCTGTCAATTCATTATCTAGGTGAACATGACCACACAATTCAAGAAATAGTATAGGACAGAAATTAAGAGTGAGGGCTCTAGAAATAAATAACCCAGGAGTCAACTGTTTGATTTTAGGTAAATTGCTTATACTCTTTGTGTCTCAATTTCCTCATCTGTAAAATAAGGACAACAGCACCTACCTTTTAAGCTATTCTATGAGTCAATACATATAAAACCCTTGAAACAGTGGCTGGCATAGTCTAAGCACAACAAATTGAGCTATTGTTATAGTCAATGATTTTGATGTGCATAACAGGTAAGTAATACTCTTCCACTGTCTCAGAGAAATATGTCTTAATCAATTTATTTCTACAGATGCCACATGTCACACAAGCTCTTTACGGACATCCTCTCTGATAACTAGAGCTTTCAGGTCAATTAGACCCTGGGTTCTAGGGACTGATGCCACACAGTTTCACACAATAGGCACTTGCTTTCCCTAAATCAAACACGCTTGTGGGTGGGAGATTATCCAACTCTGTTTTAATATTTTCAGTGCTTCCTATGTTTTGGCAAGATGATTTCCACCTATAGCATAGATCCGTTTCAACAACTCTGCTCAGGGTGAAGGAAGGTACCAAAATTGAAAAGGATATATTGAACAGGGATACAGTGTGTTGACTTGGAAAGATTAATATCTGTGGTTTCCAAGCAAGGTGTTTGATGAAAACACTACTCAATCTCTTTCAACCATAGCTTCCTCCCCAAAGATTTAGATTTTGTGCATACATCTTCAAATCAACACACACACACACACACACACACACACAGGAACACACACACACACTCACCCCTTGCCAATATTGATTTAACATTTTTTTAAATGAAAATTCAATTTCAATAGCCTTATCATTCAATATAAATCAAGAACCTTCTGAAATTATACAATGCTGGCTGTGCTTTGGACTAGATCATGAAAAAGCCCAAGCCCTTCTTTATGTGATAAAATCATTGAACTTACATTTATTATGGTTGAGCTGAAGCAAATGTAACCCAAAGGCATGGCAGGAATCACAAAGTAACATACAGAACCAGATAGAGAGTAAACTGAAAATCAACAGGGAGCTAAAAGACAACTAACAAAAAGTGAATTATCTTGGCAAACAGGCAAGTTTGAGATTCAGAAATAAAATGCGTAATGTGGGCATCCTGATCCCCAACATAAGATCAAGAGACAGTATTTGCTGAATTTTTCCATAGAGTCCAAATTGAAGCATAATGATTAGCTTAGCAGAGATTCAAGTAGCTTAAAACAGAATAAAATAAACATATCCATTCACAATTGTAATTCAAAATTCTTCTTCTGCCTGGTGATTGAGTCCTGACTTATACCAAATGACATGAGAAGTATGTCCATTTCACTCCTTTTATTACAAGTACAGCTCCCTGGGGCAGGGCTGGCTGGTGAAAATTCATGTGAGTTGGTACAGTGTGAGCCCTTATTTACAAGGCATTAATAATACATTAGGAAGACAAAGGAATACTCCAAACAATAAACTCTAACAGCGCTGAACTATGTTGTAATGCAGCTCTGTCCCCAGGCCAAGTCACACCATACTTTTCTCTTGTCACTGAACTCTTTCCCTTATTCTTAGGAAGCTTCCTGTTGGGACAGGACTTATGTGAAGAGTCTGGATTATGTTTCAAAACTTGAGTTGTGATGTGAGCTCTTACAGAAAGTGTGATATTTTTTACTGAGTAAACATTTACCATGGGCTGTTCTTGTCTGTTTATTTATCTATTTATTTTAAAGTTTTTCGTTTATTTTCACAGAGAGAGAGAGAGAGAGAGACAGAGAGAGACAGAGAGAGACACAGAGAGAGAGAGAGCATGTGCGCAGTCAGGGAGGGGCAGAGAGAGAAGAAGAGAGAAAGTCCCAAGAAGGCTCTGTGCTGTCATCACGAAGCCCAAGACAGGGTTCAGTCTCATGAACCATGACATCATAACCTGAGTTGGCCTCAAGAGTCAGATGCTTAACTGACTGAACCACCAAGCACTGGTGTACTTATCTCTTTATAGGCACGTGATGGGAGAGCTTCAAGATGATGCAAGAGACCACAGGCTAAATCCTAATTTTCTGGATTGTCAGACTTTTGGTCTTTTAGAGGACTGGTTTGTTAACCAAATCATATTCAGATTTGCAAAGAAAATGAGACAAAAAGCAGGGAAAAAAACTGATCTCAAATGATCCTATAGACAGAAAGAAATATTTTGAGAAAGCAGTGGGGTACTTTATTTGCAGACGAAAATCTTTATTTTTCAAGTGAGCATTTTTAAAATACAGCTGCCTCATGGATCATAAAATGCCTCAAAGCAGGTGCCTATGAAAGTGTTTGTAGAGCATTTCATCCTGGTTAACAGTGGGACTTTGTGCACCAGCACTGCTAGTTTCAAATCATTCCACCCCGAGTTGGCTAACGTCTCTGAACTGGTTGCCTCATATATAAAGCAAGAATACCTATTTGATAATTGTGTTTTGCTTGGCAAATTGTATGTATCTGATAAGTGTTGGATATTGTTATTGTTGTGTGTTTTTACTTCCCTTTTTTTCTTAGTATTAGGATGGCTGATTACCACACTCTAGCTTAAATGATGCCTTAGTGCTCTGCTTAAATAGTTCCAGTATCTGTATACAATAATGTGATGATGAAAATGAGAGCCAGTAGTAAGCTTTGCGGCATCTAGTTGCTCTGTTCTCTTCAGTGACACCTTGAGACATGGCAGAGTAGAGAAAAAGCCTTGAAGATGAGCCTAAAAATATAAATCCCAAATTTTCCATTAACAAACTCTGTTATATCAGGATAGTTGTTCTACCTCTCCTGGGGTAAAAACAAAAGGCAGACAAGGACAAGATATGCCCCTCCATGAAAAACAATAGTAATGAAGATCAATAAACCCATTTATCTTAAGTTACAAGAGTTGATGAGGACAGAATATAGAGGCCTGCTGAGAATCACATTTTCCTGAATTAGTTTCAGTCTAGGGTCTCATAGTAAAGGCCAAATGATTCTGAGAGAGCTTTCCAGAATCCTCATTCACTGTTTCTTTCCCTTTTCCTTTTTGTCCCCACTCCTTTTCTAATTCTATAAATATCCTGAGCTTTTTCCTTGAGTAATCCAACTCCATAAAGAACGAAATGACAAACATTAAGCTTCCTTAATACCTTAAAACGAATTCTGCCCAGCTCCGTAACAGCACTTTTCACCTTGTACTTAAGTGCTGTTTACATATTTATTATCCCCAGCTGTACTTTGATATATCCTTCTGCACAAAATCCACAGCAGTTAACACAGTGACACCATATAGTCAGAAATCTTACAGATACACATATTTATTGAAAAAACTCAGTTATTGATCCTACTGACATCTGAGGAAGAAAAGAAAACAATATAACTCCCCACAGTGATTATTTGGGTCACGATATATGAGTGACTGACACGCTAATTTCAACTTATGGTGTAACATATCTGGTTCTAATAACCAGACCTATTCCATGCCCAGTTGAAGTCAAATATATGTGAAACATCTGTTATGTTCTGAGCTCTCTAGTCAATCCAAAGCTCAGAATAGCCTCTTTACTGAATAAGCAGATGGCACAAGTTTGTCTAAGAGAGGGGTACATAAAAGGTCCTATTATGTGCTATGATTAAGACAAATTGAAGGAACTGGTTAATATTAGCCTACAAAATAAGTGATCCTAGCCACAAACATAGCATATGCAAGCATCGAATGTCTCTTGTTTGGATTTAAAACCTAAAAGAAGCTGGTGAGATCTGAGACATCCACAAGTTTCTCAGGTTATTAAGCCAAACAGTAGGAACAACATGATCAGGCTCTTAAACATGCTCATGAAATTATCCACTAATGATCGTTGGCACTGGGAGTCCTATTGCGGTTTGGTTTTGTTTCTGGTTTTTTTTTTTTTATTTTTAATTTTCATCCTTCAGATGACTGTAACTCAGTAGGGAAATAAGAGGGTGTGCTTTTGAAGTAATTTTCATTAATTTTCAAAAGACTTTCACTGGATGGAAAAGAAAACCCCCGAATTAACCCCTTGTAAGAGCAGCATGGGCTTTGATCACATAAAATTGGTGTTGAATCCAGATTGCACAAACGTATAAATGTTAGGCCTTGGGTACACTAAATGGCATCTCTTTTCTCACTTGACTATTGTAGTGTTTAACATGGAGTGGAGGGGAAGAGCATAAACTTTGGATGATGGTAGAGCAGAATGTGAAGCCTGTTTGACTAGTGACTTGGGAAAATAATATACTCTGTGGAGCCACTGTTGTAAAGGGAGACAATAAATCTGGTAGAGTTGTTCTGAGCAGTAAATAAAATGTTCGAGCGCAGGGAATGGCTCACATGCTTGCTCCATAAATGCCAACCCTTTTCTTCTCCACTCTCAGCCCCTCTGTCCCCTTTGATCTCCCACCAAACCCATACTGCCCCCAGAGTGAGTGCATCAAAGGGACATCAAGAAGCATGTATAAATAGCCACCCCGTGCGTTCATGGTTCCTCTGTTCTCACTGTGTTGGAGGAGATCCCTGGCAAGTAATTGTTCTGTGTCTAGATACTAGATGACCATTTGTAGATGGATCTTTATGTGGAGGAAGAGGCAATTGTGGAAGTGACTACTGAAACAAGAAGATATATCGTTCTTTGAAGAAAACCTTCACACTCACAACCACAGCCATGCAAACATTCACACAGACTTTAGGAAGAAGACAGTTGAAGTAGCACATAAAAAACATGCAGTGTGGAAACCAGGGATGTATGCATGAACAAACGTGGAAAGAATGAGGCGATAGACAAAGCAGGATCTGCAGATTTGAGGACTTACATTCTCTCCACTTCCGTTGTAAATTTAATACCTCTTTGTACACCTCCTGGCCATACTCAGGCTCACTTGAGTCCCTTCAACTTCAACACAGAGGCTGCAAAGTGCAATCAGCATCCCACCACCGAAGTACTCTGCCTTTCTTTGCACTGTTTCCATGTTTACATTTCTTCTCTGAGACCTCCCTCCCTCTAGCTCAGGTATGTTGTCTGCTATTGTTATTGTTATTACAATAAAATAATCCACACCTGATTTGTTTCCTCAGTGAGAATGAAAATGTTGTCTTCCCATTCAGCACCAAGAAATCAGAACTCAAGAAGAAACAAATAATTTCCCTTTAGTAATTATTGCTGATCAGTACAAACTGACTACTTTCTTTTTTTTTTTTATTTTTTTTTAACGTTTTATTTATTTTTGAGACAGAGAGAGACAGAGCATGAACGGGGGAGGGGCAGAGAGAGAGGGAGACACAGAATTGGAAGCAGGCTCCAGGCTCTGAGCCATCAGCCCAGAGCCCGACGCGGGGCTCCAACTCACGGACCGCGAGATCGTGACCTGAGCCGAAGTCAGACGCTTAACCGACTGAGCCACCCAGGCGCCCCCAAACTGACTACTTTCTGATGTGCTCAAGAAATATTGTGATGAGAATTGTTGTTTTCATGATGATTCCACATACTCAGGACATATGTACATACAACAAAAAATTAAATAACAATACCAGATGATGTAACAAGATAGGACGAGAATGGCTCATGGTTAACTGGTAGATGGATGCTTTGCTGTTGGATAAATGGCATAGTGATAACGCTTGCTTTAGGAACCCATAAAAGAAAGAGGCCAGATATGGCACAGACTGGTCAAAACAGATGGAATTTGAACAGAAGCTTTTGGATAATTTTCAGAATGGAGAAAAGTGGGGGAATTATCCCTGTTGGGAAAACTACATGAACAAAATTATAGTAGCCAGAAAGAAGTTGTCTCTGGGGCAATGAGAAAACAAGTTTGCCTGTGGTAAAAGTCAGTTTGAGAAACTAGGGGAAGGAGACAGGCTGGTAGAACATCTAAGGATGTGTATGCCAAGTAAACAATTTGTTGTAAGTAAACAAAAAAAATTATAAAATAGACAAAGAGAAAGGCAATATTAATATATGTGTACATTTACAAAATAAACTAAGTATTTAGAGCAGTGAAACTGTATTGTAAGATAGTGTAATGGTTGATACATGAACTTACGCATTTGTTAAAACACAGAACAGTACAACACAAAAAGTAAGGCTTAATGTGAACTATGGATTGAATACCATACTGACGAATCAATATTGATTCATCAATTGTGGCAAATATACCACACCAGGGAAAGATGTTAATAATAAAGGAAGCACAGGGCAGAGTGAATGGGGGTAAATGGGAATTGGCCGTAGCATCTGTTCAATTTTCTGTAAACCCAAAGCTGCTCTACAAATAAACTTTATTAATTTAAACAGAATGATATTTATAGACAGAAGGCACAATCCACACAACTTACCAAAATATTCTATTTCATATAATTCCAAAAATCTCTTCAGAATTGTGACCATTCCTTTTAGTCTCTCGATCTACAAAAAAAAAAAAAAAAAAAAAAAAAAAAAAAAAAAAAAAAAAAAAAACAAAAAAACAAAAAAAAACTATAATCAAATTAAAAAATGCAAAAAAATATTAATAAATCATAATAGGTTTCCAAAAATTAAAAAAAATTAAAAATATCACCACCCATTTAGGGTGTTGTTTAAATTTATATGTAGATAGTAATTTTGTGTTAAGGCTTTGTCTCATACTATGATGTTTTAAAAATGCATCTTTCCTTTGAGTCCTAAAATAAAGGGAATAGTCTAAATCTTGATGAGGGATCTCTGTAACAGATTGCTTTTCTTAGCAGTTTTGTTATGCCTTTCCTTGAAAAAGGATATGGTATCACTGATAAAGAAACAACGAGACAGGGGAGAGTATATTAGTTTTATTTTGCTGTTATAATAAATTATTACAAACTCAATGGTTTAAAACAATACATGCATTATGTTAAAATTCTGAAGGTCAAGTGTTCAAAGTGAGTCTTACCACATGACTAAAATCAAGGCATTGGTAGGGATTCATTCATTCTTCCTGCAGGCTCCAGGGGAGAATCCATTGCCTTGCTTTTTCTAGCTTTTAGAGGGAACTCACATCCCTTGGCTTGGAGTTCCTTCTTCTATCTTTAAATTACTTCACTCCAATCTAAGCTCTCATTATTGCATTGCCTTTTTTGACTTTGATTTTTCCTGTCTGTCTCTTATGAGGATCCATGTGATTATATAGAGTCAACTTGAGCAATCAAGGATAACTATTCCATATCAATACCTTTAAATCCATCACATCCTTCAAGTCCCTTTTCCTAACTCTCTTTCAGGGGATTGGATGTGGACATCTTTTGAGGGTCCATCATTCCAGCTCCTGCGGAGGGCTACATCAGAAGGTAAGTGGAGATGGTTTATCTGGTTGAGGGATAGAAGAAGACAGGAAAGATAAAGGCATTAAAAGATAGAAGGGAATCTTGAAAATGGGAAAAAGGGAGACATAAATGTGTATCCCTAAAGCCTAAGTACACACTTAGCATGGAGGGTTTACTTTGAATGAAATCCATTGTTTTAAGAAGATCTTAGGGATCTTATGGACATGCCATTGGAGATACACAAGATATGGTTTTAGGTACCACCATTGTGCTTCCCTGGTGACTGTAATGACTAAAGTATAAATTCATTCTCAATTTTAGTTTGTCATTCAGTATTACAATTTGTGCATGATTTGCAGGAGAAAGGACTAGATAATGTGATTTGACTGTATTATGCACTTTCATTTCCTGTCTGTGTTCAGTTTATGAACAGAAAAGTTACACATTACTTCAAAAGATTCAGTGTAAAATTTTTCTTTCGTTTTCCCCAGCAAAGAGATGCTTATAATAAACATGATGTAAATAAAGTTTTTATTCCAAAATATCAGGGTTACCAGGAATTGTTATTTGGAACAAATTGTGTTGTTGTTTTACGTCAAACAATGATTTTGGGTGGAGAGACACACCTGGGTTGAAATCAGTCCTCAGCTACTTGGTAATAATTTAATCTGAGTCTCAATTTTGTCATCTACACATCGATACACTAATGACTTCCTGATTAGTATTTTTGGTAATAGATGAAATAATATATAAAACATACCTGCAATATAAAAATGGCCATTATTTATTGACTGACCCCTCATGGCTCAGTGTATGGCAATTTAGAGTTAGCTGAATACATGACATTCATTCATCTGCAATCTGTTATTGAATACCTGCAGTATGTGGGCATTGGGTTGGAGCTGGTGAAACCAAGAATACATGTCATGAGAAATGAGCTCAGTCTTCCTTGCCCATGCTGAGCCCCTTGTACTTAGCAAAAGTAGATTTTCATTGAGTGTGCATTTAGTTAATCATGGATGAATGGTATGCAGCTCGTTCACTCAAAATTCTCACCCTCTTCTGACTAGGGTAAGGGAAAATAAAATAAAATAAGTGATTACAACAAAAGTTAGGAATTTATATTTAAAAGGACCATTGAAAGCTTTGGGGACTCAGAGGGGAGCACTTACTGGGAGAAGACTGGTCTCCTACCAGGTACAAAGTTAGAGAAATGCATTCCACGGAACTGGAACGTTATATATGTAGGAAGGCGAGAGTGGAGATATAATCTGGGAGGGAAGGGGGATTTTAAAATGTATACACTGGACATCATAAAAAGAGGCAGAGTAGAAACCTCCAAGAAGTCTATCCCTCTATCAAAGAAACAGTATGAACTGTAGAGCAAATATTATTACAATTCTGGAAAACAAAGGTTTACAGTGCCCAAGTGAATTCTGAATCTAGGAAAAGGCAGCTTTAAAATGGTAGAAAATTGTTGGCATTTCTCCTTGTCTTTGCCCTACCCCCTGTCAGACTCACAATGATCTTGATGATGGTGGACCAACAATCCTGGTAGGACCCAACCCTGGTGCCTCGTTCTTCAGGGAACAAAGCAAGCCTCATTTGCAAGGAATTCAGGTTCTGTTTTTGTTTTTGTTTTTTCTACTCTAACCTGTCTGGCAAACACTGGAGACACTGATGAAAGATGCTTATCTTCATTTTACACAACTGAGAACTCACCCAAGCCAGAAAAGCAGCAGGCATTTCTTGAGTATTGTGAGGCAAACAAGAAACTTATAGCTTCCTGGGGCAAAAGATTAAGGTTGAGGTATACAATAGAATACCAAAAGAGTATTCGTATAATACCAAAAGAATACCTGGAAGAAAAAGCTGGAGAGAGAGTTTCTTTGAGGAGTTAGGACATTTAAAAACACCCATGAATATTGAGGAATTAAAAACAAAAACAAAGCAACACAAGACAAAGACATGCATGACCATGGCAAGATGAATGTTTAGAAAATACCTAAAGACACCCTGAACTTTCACATCTGGGTGATTTCTAAGCTGAGTAGCAAGCATGAAATGAAGGCTAAGGCAGAGTTATGAACAATTTGGCTAGGTATTGAAGGAATGCTCCAGGACAGAAAAAAGCCATAAAGACTGAGAGAAGTTTTTCTGTTCCTTCACTTTTGTTTCCTTTCTTTCTTTGTTGCTTTCTTTACTTTTCTCTTTTTATTTTTTTTTCCCTCTGTTACTCTTTGCTTTTGTCTCTTAGTGTTTCAGGAAATTTCTCTCATAAATGAATTGACATCACAGGCACCATCTCAAAGAATATAAACTTAAAAAAAAAAGTTTAAGTAAGGACACAAAAACAGCCTATGGAGAGCAATAAACACAGATCCCCAAAAAGGGGAGATAATTTGATTTCTGTAATTGCTACATTTTAGCATCCAAAATATACTGTTTTCAACAAAAATTATGAAGCAAAGCATGCAAAGAAACAAGAAAGCAATGTCTTACTTGGAATTTCACAGATGAAATTAACAAAACTTTTCCTCAGGGAGCACAGAATTTGATATTATTAGACACATATTTTAGATTATGCATCTTACATGTGCTCAAAGTACTACAGGAAACTGTTGACCAAATGATTTTTGAGGGGGTGTGAAGACCATTTGATGAGGAAAGAGTAGTCTCTTCAACAAATGGTGCTGGGACAACTGGGGAGTCACAAGCAAAAGAATGGAATTGAATCCCTACCTCCCACCCCATACAAAAATGGGCTGGTCACCTAAATGTAAGAGTGAAATCATAAAACTCTTCCAAGAAAAGAAGAATAAATCTTCATGACCTTGGATTTGGCAATAGATCCTTACCTATGACATAAAAAGCACGAACAAAAAAAAAAAAAAGAAAAAAAGGATAAATTGAACATCATTAAATTTAAAATTTTTGTGCATCAGAGGGCATTGTCAAGAAAATAAAAAAAAAAGTGCCAAAGAATACTTGCAAATTACAAATCCCATAGAGTCTAGTATTCAGAATATATAAAGAATTCTTACAACTCAACAACAACAAAAAGACAAGTGACCAATTTTTTTTAAATGGGCAAATGACCTGAAATGTCTTCAAAAACATATTCACGGGGTGCCTGGATGGTACATTCAATTGGGCGTCTGATTCTTGATTTCAGCTCAGGTCATGATTTCAGTTCATGGGTTCAAGGACCTGTGTCTGGCTCTGCATTGACAGCGTAGAGTCTTGCCTAGGATACTTTCTCTCTCTCTCTCTCTCTGCATCTCCCCTGCTCATTCTCTCTCTCTCTCTCTCTCTCTCTCTCTCTCTCTCTCAAAATAAATAAATAAACTTAAAAACAATTTTTAAAAAGCATATCAAACAGCCAACAAACATATGAAAATGTATTGAACATCATTAGTCATTAGGAAAATGAAGATAAAAACCACATAGAAGTTCAACTTAATAGCAGTAGGAAAGCTAGAATTCAGTCAAATAAGGGGCAACTGAGTAGTTCATTGGGTTGTGTCCCACTTCAGCTCAGGTCATGATCTTGCAGTTGGTGGGTTCAAGCCCTGTGATGCTCTGTGCTGACAGCTCAGAGCCTGGAGCCTGCTTCAAATTCTGTGTGTGTGTGTGTCTCTCTCTCTCTCCGCTCCCCTGCTTGTTCTCTCTCTCTCTCTCCCTCTCTCAAAAATAAATAAACATTAAAAATATTTTAAGTGAGACTCTAAAAACACAAACAAAAAAAATAACATGTCTTGGTGAAGGTGTGAAGAAATTATAATCCTCATACATTGCTGTTGGGGATGTAAAATGCTTTAACGTCTATGGAAAACAGTTTGGCAGTTTCTCAAAAAGCTAAACAGAATTATCATATGACCCAATATATTTACTCCTAGGTATATACCCCAAAGAATTGAAAGAAGTACTAAAACAAATGCAGGTGCACAGATAATCATAGCAGCCTTATTCACAATAGCCAGATGATGGAAAACAGTCCAAATGTCCATTAATAAATGAATGGATAAACAAAATTGTGTACGTGCATGCAATGAAGTATTATACAGGCATATAAAGTAAAGTATCAATCCATGCAAGGATGAACCACCAGAAAAAAAGAAAGAAAGAAAGAAAGAAAGAAAGAAAGAAAGAAAGAAACAAGTAAAAGAAGCCAGACAAAAAGGACTACACATCATGTAATTACATTTATATGAAATATTCAAAACAGGTAAATGCCTGGAGAGAACACAGTCCCCAGGGCCTGGAGAAAGGCACAAATGGGCAGGAACTGCTTAATGGGTACTGGTTTCCTTGTTTGGTTAATGAAACCATTCTGGAACTAGAGACAGGTGGCAGTTACACAACATTATCATTTTACTAAATGCCACTTGAATTGTTCAAAGTGGTAATTTTATATCAATTTCAACTCAATTAAAAAATACAGGGACGCCTGGGTGATTCAGTCAGTTAAGTGTCCGACTTTGACTCAGGTCATGGTCTCGCGGTCTGTGAGTTTGAGCCCCACGTTGGGCTTTGTGTTGACAGCTCAGAGCCTGGAGCCTGCTTCAGATTCTGTGTCTCCCTCTCTCTGCCTCTCCCTTGTTCATTCTCTCTCTCTCTCTCTCTCTCTCTCTCTCTCAAAAATAATGTTAACATTTTTTTTAAAAATACAAAAGAACCTTCCATAGGTACTGACAGATTAATAAACTTAACGGTTTTATAAAATCACACAAAGTGGTAAATTAAAATAATATATGATTTTTGATATATTCAGGGTTCGTCATTGTGGGTATGTGACAGATTATTTTTTGAGACTAAGGTAGTTTGGGGTAATTCAGACTTTGACAACAGGAGAGATATTCCCAGGAAAGAATGAGAAAACAAAACAATGAATAAATACTAATCAGTACTGGAGAATGGTACTTCTTATGTTTTTAAATATTCTGCGGGTATGTGCTTTTACATGAACAGGGAAAATTCCTTATTTATGATTGTGGCAAGTACAGCTGTTGTAGAGTTATGAGTATGTAAAATAAAATAAAATCATAAGTGCATGTATTTTAAGAAAGACTATTTCAGATTGTATTTTATTTTTTAATGTTCATTTATTTTTTGAGAGAGAGAGAGAGAGAGAGAGAGACAGAGTGTGAGCAGGGGAAGGGCTCCATCCAAAGCAGGCTGCAGGCTCTGAGCTGTCAGCACAGAGCCCAACATAGGGCTAAAACTCACAGATCATGAGATCCTGAGCTCAGCGGAAGTTGGACGCTTAACCGACTGAGCCCTCCAGGCATCCCTCAGTTTGTATATTAAAGGATATACTCAACATGAAGTGCCATTAGGAATTAACTCAAAAAAACAAAAACACCTGTTTAAATGATATGTCTTCTGACAAACCTTTCCGAAATAACCAGGTAGGCTAAAAATTCATTTTCTTTTCCCCTGGTCATGTAACATTATGTCTAGTCCAGCATGGTCTAAAAGAAAAATGAGCCAACATCGTGAAATGCATACATCATTTTTAAATATTAGAAGTAACCACATTAAAAAATATAAAAAGAATTAATTAATTAATTAGTAAGTGAGGTGCATCTAATTTTATTAATATATTTATTCAACCCAAAAAATCTAAAATATGATTTCAACATATAATCAGCATAAAATATTCTTGAGATAGTTTGCATTTCCTTTTTCATATTAATTCTCCCAAATCATGTGTGTATTTTACACTTACTCCAGATCTAAATTCAGACATCTGGCTACAGGCTTGCATATGATTACTGGGCACAGGTAAAGTGCTAAACTAATATATGCTGAACTGTGGTATTGTTATTATTCATAACTTTAAAAAGTCACTAACCTATGGCTCGTCTACTCAACATAATACCATGCAGCTAACAGAAGTGTTTATGAAGTGTTCCAGTAACATGAAACTTACACAGCTTGAATTTTTAAGCAGAAAAAGTTGAAAATACAAGATAACCATCATCCTGAAAACTAAAACTAAATATGTATTTCCTTCTTCCCTCCCTCCCTTCCTTCCCTTTTTCCTTCCTTCCTGCCTGCCTGCCTGCCTGCCTTCCTGCCTTCCTGCCGTCCTTCCTTCTAGAAATATTTCATAAGTAACTGATTTAAAAAATTGCTCTATAACATTAGTGTCTTCTATTTGGTAATACCTGAACTGCATTCAAAGGCACATTTTCATGGGTTTACAAATTTATATTCATATAATACATGTTTTAAAGTACTTATACCTTCATCAGTAAGACTTGGTATCTCACATGTTAGCTTTCTGATTTAGTTTCTTTTACACTTCAGCTATGAAATTATATTACTACTTGTTAAATTGCCCTTGGTTGTTTCGTGATGCTGGGTCCTTTTTCAGATGGAATGTACAAGGAGTTGACTCTTAGAGGGGCACCTGGGTGGCTCAGTTTGTTGAGCGTCTGACTCTTGATTTCAGCTCAGGTCATGGTCTCAGTGTCATGGGACTGAGCCCTGCATTGGGCTCTGCACTGAGCAAGGAGCCTTCTTGAGATTCTCTCTCTCTCCCCTTCTGACCCACTCCATCTCTCCCCTACTCTCATTCTCTCTCTCTCTTTAAAATAAAATTAGTTAATTAATAAAAAGAGTTGACTCTAAGACATATTCACTGATTCTACTATTTTCCTGAATAAACACTTTTTTCTTTATTATCTAAATATGGAGTGAATATTATTTGATTTTTGGTCTTTTAAAAAAACAATGAAAGCATTTAAGGTTATAAATTTGCCTTTGAGCGTAGCTTCAAGCCACATATATATGGCATATATATATATATATGTGTATATATATATATATATATTTAATGTATAATGTATCACTCTGGTTCTTTGCTAAGCAGTATATTATTGAATACTCAATTTTGCTCTAGCTTTGGCAAAATAGATAAATATCTGTAAACACATAGAGCATGTGTTCCAGCAGAAAGAGGTAAACAATAAACTTATAAATAAGTAGCAAGCAGGTTAGATAGTGATAAGCACTGCTAAAAAATGAATAAAACACAGACATCAGGAATGTGTGGGGCACTGCTTGCAGTCACAGAGTGGTTTCGGGAAGCCTCACTGGGAAGTTGAAATTTACGTGAAACCATTAAAGGAAACAGGAGAGTTATCAAAATGGTTCTATGTCAGCAGGGTGTTTGAGGCAGAGAAACAAGCCAGGCCGACACTGGTGTGTTCAAGAAGCAGCCAGGATTGCTGGTGCTGAAGCAAAGAGAGAGCAAGAGGGAGAATTAACAAGGGTATCAGATAAGAGAGGGGTCTAGTTCCTGTGAGAACTCAAAGCCATTGCAATACCACTTGTTTGCATTCTGTCAAATGGAGACAAAGAGCAGGGGTTTGTGAATGAAGGTAAAATGACCTGACACCTGTTTCAAATGATTGTCTACCTGCTATGTTGGGAATATGTTCTTAGAAGGGAAGAGTGGAAATTAGGTGTGGTAACAGACATGTGTAATGATCCTAGTAGAGACTGATGATAACTCAGACATACACAAAAGAAATGAAGATAGAAAGAAATGTTTGGATTCTAGGTCTGATTTAAAGGTAGAAATTGCCAGGAAGTACGGCCTCTATCCTTCTGATTCTTTGAAATTAATAAGCAGTTGCTTGAAGGACAACTTGCAGTAAAAGTTCTATAAACATTTTAAAAACGTGATTTTTTGTCTGGATGTAATATTTTTAATGTCTATTATTTATATTATAAATATACTCTGTGACCACATTTAAATTTTGTACACTTGGTTTGTCAGAAACTAAAGTTTATATATTAAACACTCTGCTGTGTGGCAATCTTGTTGACTTTTCCTTGCAACTAATTTTCTTTGCAGATATTGATGCTGTGTTACTTGACACAAAAAGATTTATGAGTTATATTTCTTTGTGGTTTCCAACTTTTATGAATACAAAATAAACCTCTTTCAATGCTTTAAAAATTTCTACTATCCACTGTGCACATTTTCACACCTGTTTTGAAGATTTTGTTGCATAGCTTCATTTGATATATTTCCCCATCCTTTCTCTTAAACCATTTTTTTAATTTTAGGTATATAACTACCAAGAAGCACAATGATTATCTTGTTTCAAATGTCCATAGATGTGCTTCCTTCCTACAAACGTGAGTCATGAAAATATTTAACACTTATGCTCATGAGTACCTGGGCTATAAAACAAAGAAAGAAAGAAACAAATAAACAAGTAAACTTTACTGTAGGAACTCTACTTTGCAAAAACTGGACTACTATGCCAGGTGTCATGACCAATACAAGATATTTGTTAAAATTTTACAAAAAAACAGTGTGAAAAAACAAATTCAAAACTCTCATCTGAAAAAAAAAAAGAAAAAGAAAGAAAAGAAAAAACTCAGAAAGTGATTGTGATGTTTACATTGCTACAATATGCCTCAAATGAGGAAATCTATAAATTCCATCCCCCAATGGATTTGGTAATCTGTCTTAGCTTGGGAGAATATTTCAAGAAAGGGACATAATTAGTATATTTTCTAAAGGAATTTCATTGTCTCCACCATATGACTTGTGTCCTTCTTTGTATTTCAGATATGCTGAATTCACGTGGACTCTGATCACAGCAATATCTGCTTTGTTTTGACTGTCTCGATATCTTTACTATTGGGGTTCTCCATGAGAGAGTTAAATTTTCTCACCAGGATTGAACCATTCATGAACATACACTTTGCTTTGGTCAATTTGTACCATAAAGCAGGTTTTACTATAATAGCTACAAAGTGAAATATGTAACCCTTGCTTCAAGGTCAGAAACAGGCATGCTGAAAAACCAATTATTGGAAACTGGCAAAGAGACAACTCACATTACGTAGTGGCAAAATATCTGGGTATCACTAGAAGTACTGTGGAAACCATTTATGGAACTAAATAACTGTGTGGCTTTCGGTGAAAAGCTGAGAAGTTATGGACATGACTTGAATGCTATTGTCTGCATTTGATACTATCTTTTTCAAGAATTAGAACTCAAGAAGAAACCTGGCACATGATTAAGCAGAAAATACACAGAACACAAACTTTGGACTTGTAGATTTGGAAGATGCAATTGATTTTCCTTTATAATTGGTGAAAGATAAACCTAAGAATGCCCTTAAGCAACAAAGTATCATTCAAACCGAGCTTTATGTAAAGGACAAATCACATATATTGTAATCACAACCATTGTTAAAATGTCTGAATTTATTATCACATGCAAAACATATCACTCATAGGGGAATAAAAAAATGTGGCTTTTTCATTGAATCTTGATACATTCAGTATTCCTGTAACTAAACCTGGAGGGAGAGGCAGGTCTAGAAAAGGAAGACTGCTGAAAGAGTTGTCACATGGAACAAACTGGAAGGAATAAAGTAGACAGATGATGAACTAGATTCTGACTCTTGCTCTGCTCAGTGAACAAGAGTGAACCAAAAGATACGTAACATTTAAGGCATCAATTGATTAGGACATCACTGATGTTTATCTGCCTTCTTTAAAGTTCTCTTCAGATGGGCCAGAAGGATAACAGAAAAGGAAGGTCTTCAGAGAAGAACCAAGAGTCATGAACTACAATGAGATGAAGAGAAGAACTAGTGACCCCTTAATATCTCCTTATCAATATTCCATAAATACAATGGACCAGTAGCTTCCATGTGGTTTACTTTCTTTATTTTTATAATGAGAGTGGTAAATACTATTAGACTACCTATATTTCACCACTGGATGTTGGAGGATGAGTACAGAAAACCAGAAATCATAGAATATCATTCAGTCATATGGGGCACCAGGGTGGATCAGTTGATCAAGCGTCCGACTTCGGCTCAGGTCACAATCTCACAGTTCATGAGTTAAAGCCCCGCGTCGGGCCCTGTGCTGACAGCTCAGAGCCTGGAGCCTGCATATTCTGCATATGCCTTTCTCTCTGCCCCTCCTGCATTAGGGAGGGGCTCTGAATCTGTCTCTCTCTCAAAAATGAATAAACATTAAAAATTAGAATATTATTCAGTCTTTCAAAAGAATGAAAATTTTCCATTTACCACAATATGGATGGATCTAGACAGTATAATGCTAGGTGAAATAAGTCAGTCAGAGAAAAATAATATTTAGAATTTAGGAAACAAAACAAATGATCATAGAGGAAAACAAAGGCAAACCAGGAAATAGATTCTTAAATATGGAGAACAAGTTGATAGTTATCAGGGGGGACGTGGGGGTGTGGGGTGTGGAGGAAACAGGTGATGGGGATTAAGGAGTGCACTTGTTGTGGTGAGCACCGAGTGTTGTACAGAATGGTTGAATCACTATATTGTACAACCTGAAACTGATATAACACTGTATGTTAACCGTAGTGAAATTAAAATAAAATAAAAAGAGAAGGGAAAGAAAAAAGAAATTAGAAATTGCATTTGACCAAGCCCATGAGATCCTGGACTTTGAGCCGAACCGTATGATCATATGACACTGTTAGATGTTTACACTTGGGAAGAGGGGTGAGTAACATTTTCTTGTAGCAGGTGAATACTTGTGTTCAAAAGGATGGACAGTTTTAAATTTCATTACAAATTCCAAATGCTCTTCTCCTCTCTAAAAGTGGATTTTAGCTATTAACTAGTAAGTGTTAACATTAGTCTGAGTCGTGTGTATTTCCATGGATCCCTGGATTATGACTGGAGACACCACCCACTGGTAAGCAGATGTTTTAAGAGCCATTTTATGCTATCCTGTGCCTTCCTTCATAACAGGAAGTTCCAGAGAGGTTGTTTTATTAGCCTGAGTTTCAAGAGGAAGACAAATATGATGGAGAAGTGACATGAGTGATAAATAAACCTTTGTTTTTGAAAGTCAATGAAATTTGAGGGTCATTGGTACCAGAGCACGATCATGTGAAATCTAACCAAGATATAAGCCCACCACAGATCACAATTCATCTGATCAGTTCCAGGAAAACATACAATATTGAGAAACTGTCTGTGATTTTTACTCAGAAATGGGTAAAATGAGACATCTTTATTTACTTTCTCTCGTATGAAAGCTTCTGAAAGACAAAGATAATAATTATTTCTAGAAAGAATGCTAAACCAAATAATTACATGGCTACAACCCCAAACTGCATATCACTCCACAGGCAAGTACTATTTCTTTGAAGTCTCGCTGAGCTTTGAAAGCTCACTGACCATTTAACTGATAAGAAAGTTCTGACCAGGTTCACGGGCCAGGAGAAATGGGAACAGCCTCACTGGCTGTGATGGAATATATCGAGACGCATAGAGCTAGAGCAGAAATCACAGAATGGTGTCATAAATGACTGTCTGTGACCTACGTAGCTTCTTAGTTGAGAGAGAATACCAGAGCATAATAAATACAGAGGACAGTATATGGAGGGGCCTCGTGGAAATGAAAAGTAGTAAGCATAAAAAAATGAATATCAACTTAATATTAGAGACATTGAAGATGCAAAAGAGAGAGTGACAGGGCATTTAAAATACTTACAATTAGTACTTTTGAGAAACAGAACAGAGATAATTGAAGAAAAAAATGTACATCTAATTAAATCGTTCCTACTGCTGGCTCTGCTCTGTTTGCTGGCTCAAGGGACATTCTATGCACCAAGGGAAAAATGAATTCAGAAGATGGAGCACCGTGTCCTGGTGAAGTCACTGAACTCAAAACATATAGATAACCTCATGTAGGCATTCCGGCAGCAACGGCAAGTCAGAAGGACAATCATGGTGCCATTGTGTATCCACAAACCAACACTGTGTGTGGCATAAATTGTGGTGACAGTTTTGGGGCGCATGGGTGGCTCAGTCGGTTAAGCATCTGACTTCGGCTCAGGTCATGATCTCGCGGTTTGTGAATTCAAGCCTCGCGTCGGGGTCTGTGCTGACCGCTCAGAGCCTGGAGCCTGCTTCAGATTCTGTGTCTCCCTCTCTCTCTCTGACCCTCCCCCGTTCATGCTCTGTCTCTCTCTGTCTCAAAAATAAATAAAAACGTTAAAAAAAATTTTTTAATAAACTGTGGTAACG
Source organism: Panthera uncia (assembly GCF_023721935.1). Lineage (NCBI taxonomy): Eukaryota > Metazoa > Chordata > Mammalia > Carnivora > Felidae > Panthera > Panthera uncia. The sequence goes on along the minus strand of NW_026057584.1, from coordinate 106,256,264 downwards.
GTTTCACAGGTGAATACTTCTCTCCAAACTCATTCAGTTGTATAGATTAAATATGCATAGCTTTTTGTACATTAACCACTTCTTGACAAATTGGTTAAGAAATAATACAATGGAACAATTTCTACAAGGCTCTGAGGAAAAGTAAGACAAGTGATTCTCTCATATCACTTCTGAGCAAGTTGTCTTTTTAATACGAAGAGTACAAATTTCAAGGATGTGTATACCAACAAGATCCCTGCTTCGGAAAAAAAGTAAAGTTAAAACTCAATCCATCTATGACATGAGTCAAAATTAATAACTTGAAAATTCGTATCGTTAACAATGTTGGGTAGTGAATGTTGGCTTCCATTAAATGAGTATCTAATACTGCTACATCATGTATTATAAAATGTAAGACTATCGATCAGAATGTACAAACGGACAGATTTTAACAACATAGAAGTAATATTTTATATGACAACTATCTGAATATAAGGTGAAAGAGGAAGGAGGGATTGTATGTGTGCTAATTTGTTTGTCTTAATAACAAAAGTCAATGGCTATTCTATGTGAATAAAACATGTTCTTTAAAATTAGTATTAACTTTAAAAATATATTTTAAGTTTATTTTTATTTATTTATTTTGTGTGACAGAGAGAGAGAGAGAAAGAGAGAGAATCCCAAGCAGTCTCCGTGCTGTCAGCCCAGAGCCCAACATGAGGCTCAGACTCATGAACTGAGAGATCGTGACCTGAGCCATAATCAAAAGTTGGATGCTTAACCGACTGAGCCACCCGGGCACCTTTATTTCTTTTTTTAATTGTAGAAGACAATATTTACATGACTATGTCTTGAAGTAATAAAATATCTATATAAAGTTCAGTATTTCCTTTTCCTTCACTCCTTTCCTGGGTTACATTCAAATAAGAACAAATATATGTTTTATTTGAATAACATGTATACTATAATACTCGTTTATTTATTTATTTATTTAAAAAAATTAATGTTTATTTATTATTAAGAGGCAGAGGGAGACAGAGCATGAGCATGGGAGGGGAAGAGAGAGGGGGAGACACAGAATCTGAAGCAGGCTCCAGGCTCTATGCTGTCATGACAGAGCCAGACATGGGGCTCAAATTCACAAACTGTGAGATCATGACCTGAGCCCAAGTTGGACGCTTAACCAACTGAGCCACCCAGCCATCCATAATACTTGTTTTTAAATATTTGGTCTCTCTTTAAGATTAAAATTTTTCTCTCCCTCCCTCTTTCTCTCTCCCTGTCTCTATATTCATTCTTCCCTCCCTCTCTCCCCCTTCTCTGTCTCTCCCTTTCTACACATTTTCTCTCTTTTGCTTCTCTCAATCTCTCTCTCTCTCTCTCTCTATATATATATATATATATATATATATGTTCATTAAATATAAGATAAAATGTTCATGAAATGTAAGACACAGTTGTTTCTGCAATAATTCGGATGATTTTCATTTAGCCTATTTGCTCTTCTGTATTTCATGACATTTTGCTTTTGTATTTCTCTCTTATAATCAATATGTCTTATTTAAAAATGAAACTCTACTTCTGAAATGAATGGACTGTTCTGTATGAACTGAAGCAGCGAGATGCTCCGCTACATCGCGGGACTGTGCTCTGATCATGCTCCTTGTCACCAGCGGCCCCCCAATGAGCAGGGCTTCATTCCGGGCCACCGTGGGACCTCACATCCTTCACATGTACAATGCAGCTCAGGCAAAATGATTTCTGAACCATTTAGGGCTCTGTGCTCTGTGGTTCTAACTAGATTCCCAGTGACTTGGAGAATTAAATCATGGTTGAAATAATAAATAGAAAATGTACTTTGGAAATTATAAAAGACAAAAAGGGAAGCTTATATAAAATTTTGTGGCCACATTCCACATTTTATATTATTATATTGATTGAGAGAAGATATGAATTACACTTTAATCAGTGCCCGATGCACATAAAATTGTCCTTGACTCCATGGCCAGTGTCAGAGTTCAGGTCTTCATCAGTTTGATTCGGCAGGCAGTGAAGAACCAGGCAGAGAAGCTGATTGTGCCTGAGGGCTGGAATTTATTATATTTTCCGTAAAAACAATTTTTGAAGTAAGATGATGGTTTTCCTCTGAATTGTTTCATTAAAATTTGATCAGAGAGAAGAATGTTTCTATTTAACTCCAGAAAATGTAATTTTGGCTTTCACCCACAGAGAGAAGTTTTCCACAGTGTTGTTCATAGTTGTGGAGAGCACTGGTATGAATTATATTTCCTTGTGAAGTGCTATTCCACAAGTACAGCCATGAGGAACAATACAATATATTCTTCAAACTTATTTGTCTCGAAAAACTACCTACTTGTGTTAAATGGCAGTCCATTTATAACATCTGCTTGCATGTTGCTTCTTGGAGATGCTTCTGAATATTTGGTTACATTAAACAGCAGCTGTGCTTTGTGTAGGACCCTTCACCAGTTAAGAAATGTCATTTCCCGACAAATCTTTCTTATACATTAAATATTTAGGCTCCCCTACTATAAGACTAGAGGCACAATAAAGCCACAACTTCCTTGTTTACTCGTATTTGGGAGAGAGGATTTGGCCATGGTTTGGTATTTACTTCTTTTGCAGCAACATAGTCTAACCTACTTCATCCCATTTTCTTTAAAAAGCAGACCTTCCTTTAAAATCTCAGAGGACTTCCAATCCAATTTTAGACCCATTATCATTTCTACCAACAAAATATCATGGAGAGTAAAATGAATGCTATTTAAAAAGAACAGGAGAGAATTCTGCTATTGAAGCCACTATCAGTGGAAGTACATGTTTCTCCCTAAACTATATCTCACACAGGCTAGCAACAAATCACAGGGTGTTTACAAAAATAATTTAAAATAATAAAATAAAACACTCCTGTGTTATGATATGGAAAGAATACAAAGGATTACAAAAAACAATCTTCTGTTTGACCTTTTTTTTTTCTTAAGTCTAAAACGGAAAGTTAGGGCTAATGATTTGTTGTCTGAAATTTAAAACTTCTTGAGCCAAATGATCTTCCTGTAAGCCAACCATACACATATACAAAGCCCCAACAACAACAACAAAAAAATAGAGCTGTGGTAGATAGAATAGTATTTCCTATCATCCTTGTCCCCTTGTGTTATTCCCAGATTGTATTATGTTATACAGCAAAGAGAGAAAAAAATCTAGGTGGGCCTAATCTGAGTCCTTAAAAAGAGAGGCAAAAGAGGAAATGAGAGAAACCCCAAAAGCAAGAAGAATTCCATTCATTATTGCTAGTTTTGAAGATGGACAGTGCCACGAGCCAAGGGATGTGGGCAGAATTTATAAGGTAAGAGCAACATTAGGCCAATAGCCAGCAAGGAAATGGAATCTCACTTCTGCAACTGCATGGCACTGAATTCAACTTGAATGAGCCTAGAAGTGGAATTTCCTTCAGAACCTCCAGATAAGAATCTGGAATGCTCCACATCTTGATTTCAGCCTGTGAGTACTAACTGAGAACACAACTGAGCTATGTATACAGTCCCTGGTCTTCTGATAAAAGTGATGGTGAGACAATAAACGTGTTGTCTTAGGCTCACCAGTGTGTGCTAATTTGCTAGGCAACAACAGAGAATTAATCCAGGGGCAAGTGGCTACCTAATACATAGAAAGGCATCTTCAAAATGAAATGAGGAATGCCATCCCCATTGAAACTGATCAGCGACTTCCCACTACCTAAAAATTACTTACAAATTTTTAAGTAAAACACACCTAGGCTTTGTTCACACATATTAGAGGCTAGTGGAAAGTGACCTTTGATGGTGATGGAGGTACAGAATTTCTGAAAGAGTGAAAAGCAAAGACAAAAAGAAAAGAAAAGGAAAGAAATATAGACTATATAGTCTATTTCTATAGCACTCTCCAAATCACAAAACTATAGACCCTGATGACATATTAGCTGCTATCAGGAGATTGTGGGTTGAAGGAAGAGGGATAATGCAGCTATAAAAAGATGACATGAAGAGTTCCTTTATGGTGATGGAACAGTTCCGAATCTTGACTTTCATTATAGTCACACAAACCATGGGGAAAATTTCACTGAACTAAACACACTGACAAGCACACATGTACAAATGGGTTCGTATAAATTATGGTGAAAACTGAATAAATAATGTAAATGTAAATTAAAAATGTAATCTGGCTAAGGGTATTGCACCAGTATCAATTTCCTGGTTTTTATGTTGAACTATAGTTATGTGAGATGTCACCACTGGGAAAAGTTAGGTGAAGGAGAAAGTGGGCTTTTGTTTTTGCAACTTTTGAACCTATATATACCTCAAAAGTTAAAATAGAGAAAGAAAAAAAGTGAAATAGTCTTTTACAGTGTACACATATTTATCCTCCATTAAATTTCTGAGCTAAGATGAATCCCAAAGCTGACACCACCTCAGAGTTGTGTGGTTCAGCAATGCATTGAGCCACTTTGCTGGAACCTTTTACTGGACCCAATATGTCACAATTCAGTCCTCCTACCAATGATCAGATGTGGTTACCAATACTTTCAGATTACAGACAAAGTATCCAAACCTCAGAAAAGTGAGCTTGAATCCAAACCAATGGGCAAAGGACTCTCCTTTGGTAAATTGCCACTACTCCAGAAAGCAACAGAGAAAAACTAAGAATAATGTTGGGAAATCAGGCATATGTAGCTTCTTAGGATTCCAGGGTCTTGGTAACTATAGAGATAATTTTGCCTCTTCCTTTCCCCAGAATAGAGATGAGGAAAAACAAGACATTTATGGGAAGTTTGTTGGTCTCCAATGAGCGTCTTATGCAATAGGGCTTAGGTGAAAATAGTTTGTCCTGACATTAGACTATCACATTTATTCATAAAAATGTCCAACTAGCTGAAAGTACCCTTTATATTTATTACTTGTTGAATTAAAAAAAATGTCCTTGTAAGGTGTCTGAAAACTAACCAGTCCTAACTTGAATTTTTATTAGGAGTTCTATAATATTCAAATTCCTTGATTGAAGAATTTTCAAGCAGAGTCTTCTCACGTGATCTCCGCTATGCTTACATATATGTTCCCCCATGAAGACAGATTTCTGCAGGCCAGGAATTGGGTTCCGCCTTCCTTTCTTTGTAGTCTCAACTAATGGCAGAGGCCTGCCTGCCCAATGCATAGTGGGTACCCACTGATGTGCAATAAATAAATGTGGAGGAAACAGCCCACCTCAAGTACATAAGACTTTTAGCATCGTCTTTAATCAAAACTTTAATCAAAACAGAGAATTAGGATGCAGCCAATTGAAACTGCAACATATATGCAAAGACATGTCTAAAGGAGAAAAAAAAATGAGTGTTTTAATTTAATTACCCCTAAATTTAGTCTGTCTTTCAAAAAAAGGGAAGAAAAAAAAAAGAAGACCAGGAAACATAAAGGGAATTTTGCGGAAGTTGTAAAGATTCATTCCATTTTTATTTTCATTCTATTTTTCTAGGTTTATTCAATGTTTAACTTTTAGAATAAGAATGAGTTGAACCACCATGAAGAATCTTAAAAACCCGTTTAACAAATATTTACATTTGGAACATGCTACTTCTAAAGTAGGCTGAAATATTTAGATGTATGGATATGTTTAAGAAAGATAATATAAATTGGTAGGCAATAGTTACATTAAGAATTATTAGGGGAAACCAAAGGTATTTCGGAGTTAGGTGCATCTGTTTTTCATTTGACATCACAGAATTTAAAATAACTTCCATAAATTATTTTTTGTTTGTCTTTTTGTTTGTGTTTTCCCTGAGACAGAACATTTGGCCTCTGTTCAGAAAAGGCGCAATGCCAGCAACCTTCCTTTTAACAAAAGTAGGGACCTTAACAAGATGGAGTCAGTTTAAACTCCAAGTATCTGCTAAGGTGAATGTCATGTGAAACACCAGAACTCAAACAATGGTTAGAAAGTCACCTGCAACAGAACTAGGACTCATTCAGCCTATAGAACTGGTTTTGTCCTTCTAGGCAGGTTTCTTGGAGAAGGGGAAGGAGGTGAGAATGTTCTCAAAGAGACCATTGTACAAGGTTAAATGATAAGGCATCTCCAACATTCAACCATTTTTTAAAAACTTTTAGTCTTGATAGTTTCATATGTTTCAACCTATAGCATAAAACAGACAATGAAGTGGATTCCAGAAAGTACGATTTTTTTCCTTAGAGTATAGCAAGTACACACACAAAACACTTTTCTTATCTCGTTATAAGTTGAAAAAACATGAACATTTCAAAAGGAGACATCTAAATTCACACATTGGATTAGTATGCTCTGCTTCCTGGGGCCAGAAACCAGGTTTGACCCTCAAAAATTCTTCTTCATGCACAGGCTACATAATGTGCATGAAATATAGAGTCTCCTAACTTTCTCATGGGGGATCATTGCACCATTCACTAGTCCTTATTAAAATCTTTTCCCTCCTGATTCTCATCTTAAATTTTCCTTTCATTAATTTCTTCCATTATGCCCAGTCATGCCCAATTTTATGTGAATATATGTGCACCAGTCTTTAAAAATAACCTCACCATTTTTCCTTTAGAAGAAGAATATTTGATTATAACACTTTTGAAAGGGAAAGCTTTGTACTCATATCCAAGTGGCAGATTCATATTAATGTTTAACGCCTATTCGTCCTAAGAAACCTTTTTATTTTTAGTATGCTAAAATTTAATTGTTAATTAAAATTTCAGTAGCATATATCTTGGGAATCTGAAATTCAAGAAGCCTGATGAAACGTAAATGATTTGATGTAAATGTGAAAATGGAACAAGAGGTCAGACATAATTTATCACTGTCACAACCAGTCATTGGAATTGTTAAATGAGTAGTAAGAAAACCAGGGAGATTTTATTTACATGGATCAAAACAATAGCAATGTTGACAAGCATAGAAAGATGTTTTTATTGCTCCCAGCTTTCAAAAATAACCTGCTCTTTATCTCACTCTTTCCGGCTACCACCCCATTTTCTCCAACCTTTTCACAGTTTTTCCAAGGACATGCCCACAGGTCCTGCCTCCAGTCTTACTCCCGCCTTTCTGTTGAACCCTCCAGTTAAGAGGTCATCTCCAGTAGTTTTCCAAAACTGTTCTTGTTGAGAGGCTTATGACTCCACATTGCTAAACTCAATGTTTACTTCTGTCAGCAATATTTGACACTATCCACCATTCTCTCCTCACTTCAAACACTTTTCTAGGGCACCTGGGTGGCTCAGTTGGTTAAGTCTCCAACTCTTGATTTTTGCTCAGGTCATGATCTCATGGTTTATGAGATGGAACCTGGAGTCGGGCTCAGTACAGACAGCACAGGGCCTGCTTGGGATTCTCTCTCTCCCACTCTCTCTGACCGCCCCGCCCCCCATTCACATGCACATGCTCTCTCTTTCTCAATAAATAAGTCAACTTAAAAAAATACTTTTTTCCCCACATGATTTCCAGGATACCATAATGTGCCAGGCCCCCAAACATCCTGCCGGTACCTAGCTTCAACTTTTTCATTTTTTTCTCACTGCTGATCATTAAATGTTAGCATTCAAGACTCAGTACACCATCTTTGTACCTTTCCCCTCTTCTGTCTACGTTCACCTCTTGATGACTTTATGGCTTTAAATACAATGTATGTTCATAGCTTCCACATGTCTGTCTCCAATCCAGGCTTGCCCCTAGACCTCCAAGACCCTATGTTCAAATTCTCACTCAATATGTCTACATAACATGTCTAAAGCTTCCCCCAGATTTGCCTTTCCTACGGTGTTTTGCAAGTCATTTAATTGCAAAGCAGTCTTTATGTTCAAGACAGACATCGTCGTCAGTTTGGACTCCAATTTCGCTCACACTTCACCTCCAAATCATCCATAACGTTCTGTCAGGTTTACCTTCAAACTATAGACAGACTGCAATGACTTCTCCTCACTCTTAATTCTGTCACTGCGGTCCCAAACATCATTATCTGTACATGATTCATGGTAAACATCTGTTTGCTGGTGTCTCACCCTCCACTTTGACCTTTCACCTCTTTTCAACACATCTGGATCATCTGCTGCTTCTCTACTCAAAATCTCCCATGATTCCTCCTCCTCCCTGAAACGTACACTTACCTCCTGGCTGGGAGGAAGACCTCTTTCTCCATCTACTTCCTCTGAGTGAATCATTTCGCTGCTCTCCCTCTCAATTCCTTCCCTCTCCACACACTAGCCTCAGGTTCTTCTAAGAGGCCAGGCTCACGCCTCCACGAGGACCCTCCCATACATTAGTCCTGCTGCCTGGGTCCTCTAGTCTCATCTAATTTCTTCACTTTCCTCAGACTGTTTCTCAAACGTTGCTTTAAGTGGGGCACCCCTGACCACTCTCAGCAACGTTTCCACGTCTTTCCTTAGCACATCACTGGTATTTGAATTTTTAGTTTTAGCTTCTGCTTCCTTGTCAAGAGTTTAATTTTCACAAGAACCCATTTTCTGCGGTTTTCACTGCCATAATACCTGACACAGTGCTCAGCACACAGTCGAAACTCTAAGAAGTATTGACTCTTTAATTAATTGATGAACAATAGTTTGCTATTATTATTGCTGTTATTATTTCCATTTATAGAAGAACCGTAAATAAAAATCATAAGCTTATTTCTACCCTGACACCAAAATAATATGGAACCATGAAAAATATATGAATCAATTGCTCAATTAACTTTGCTTAACACACTTTTTATTTAGCAAAACAAACTGATGCAGCCATTCTATGAATAGACAACTGTCACTCATTTATGCCATTACCATTCAGAATATGCATTTATGCACCATTTTACATTAATAAACTGAGTATAAATAACTTTTCTAGTATAATCACTACTGACATAAACTATAGCATATGAAGAAACTTGTCCAAAAGATCATAGAAAACAGTTTGGATATTTGCTAGTTTTAAAATTTCAGATACTTTCAAAGATCATTTTATTTTACATAAAAATTAGTTAACCTAATTTTTAAATTTGATACCTTCCAAACCTGAAAATCAAGTTGAAAAATTTTTACCATGAATCTGATTAAAACACTAGAGGCAGAGATTTTATTCTCAAATTTCTATTCAGAGTTGATTTTAGTGGCACCTGGGTGGCTTAGTCAGTTGAGTGTCTGACCTTGGCTCAGGTCATGATCTGTGGGTTCGAGCCTCGCATCGGACTCTGTGCCGATGACTTGGAGCCTGGAGCCTGCTTTGGATTCTGTGTCTCCCTCTCTATTCCTCCCCCAATCGTGCTTTCTGTCTCTCTCTCTCTCAAAAATAAAGATGAAAAATAGTAAAAAAAAAAGTTGATTTTATGTCTGTGAGAAGTAGTATTAATGATTGCTTTTTAAAAACCTGTTAGGGGCGCCTGGGTGGCTCAGTCGGTTAAGCGGCGGACTTCGGCTCAGGTCATGATCTCCTACTCCGTGAGTTCGAGCCCGCGTCTGGCTCTGTGCTGACAGCTCAGAGCCTGGAGCCTGTTTCAGATTCTGTGTCTCCCTCTCTCTGACCCTCCCCCATTCATGCTCTGTCTCTCTCTGTCTCAAAAATAAATAAATGTTAAAAAAATAAATAAATAAATAAAATAAAAAAAAATAAAAACCTGTTAATTGAAACTGTATAAGTGAGAGAGCAACTAAAATTTGCTCAGTTTGGTGTGTATAACCTGAAGGCGTATCATATTTAACCCTTTTAGTGGTAACATCTTAACCAAGTCCTCCTCAATTGCCTACCTGATTGAGTTACCATGATTTTGCAAAAACATATTTCACATATTTATTAAAAAGTTTCCAGTAACAAATTATATATGCAAGTGTAATATATAGATAGGATTGTATGAACGAAGGATCTCTATTTAGCTAGTCTGCTCCCTCAAGAGCCTGGAATTTGCCCACAAATGCTAGTTAGATCAATTCATTTGGAGTCATCTGTATGTACCAATGCTTGGAAAAGTTCTTAAATTTGGCCCTGTATGAAAGCATGGACAGAGTAGAAGAGACTCTCTACACAAAGTATATTACAAAACATTACATTATAACATTTGTATTTTAAAATATTAATAGAGTAGTGCAAACTATACTTGTAGTATATTATAAAGGACACCATTTATCTAAATAAAAATACATTTTCTCTCTCTGTTGTTACATCTTTTAAAATTATTTCTTTGAATTTCTCCACATTGGGGGACACTTAGAGATACATAACTTAAAGTCCAGGTCATATGGCACTTATAAAATACACCTCAGGGAATTGTGAGAGGCAGCCAATCAGGTGCACAGAAGCAGAAACTGAGAATCAACTATCACAAGATGAGGGAGAAAGCATATCACGCTTCAGATGACACCCTGGGTGAGAACACAAAGAGTGATGTTCCATTAGAGCTAGACATTTAAAGCCACAATGAGAAATGTAGACTGGCAGCCATATTTAGGAATTTGCGATTAGCTCTCAAGTCTGTTTTTTCTAAATTTCATCAATTTTTATGGATTTAAATCTCATACTGAGTTTCAACGTCCTTGGAATTTTTCTCAGGATTCACATTAAGACTACATCCCAAGTGAAGAAACTGCTTCTGTCTTAAAGTTTCACTGTCTTGATGCTATTATGTTATATTATGATGTCCTTACTTCTGTAATGAGAACTTTTTCCCAACCCATTCTTATAGACCTAGATAGCACCAAGGCCTCAACAAATTTTTGAGTGTTATAATTATGGAGTCTGAACAATTGCTTTGATTCACCATATCTTAACAATTTCATTATACTTGTAAAAGTCAAAGGAAAAATAAGTTTTTAATAAGCAATCATTATGAATATGCATGAAGTAACCAAGAGGGAAAAATGAACCTATTAATTTTTTCATCTTCTCTATGTATTTTTAATATTTCACATGAAACAGATCTCCACATATTTAGTCAATAGTAGTTGCTGAGCTCAACCTATAGAAAGACTTTGATTAACACAGAGAAGCACAGTTTTTGGGAAAAACAATTCTAGGTTTATTGACTATAGCCAGTTTTCCAAATGTTCTGCTGTGAATGAACCAATTTCTGTTTAAATGGATACTTATTTTCTTCCATATAGCAGGAGAATCCTTTTGGCCAGGAGAGAGGCAAGATGAATAGAGATGTGTTGGCTATAAATGCTTCAAGACAATAGTATTGGGGAGAGTCAGTAAAAAGAAATATAGACAGTACCGTTTTGATTTTCTTTCATGTGCTATAATCAATATTCTTACCAAGTAACAGAGCTCACATCTGAATGGACCAGTCTTCTTTGATTAAGCTCTGAACTAAGCCCCCAGGACAGCCTCAGCTGTTCATATTTGGATGTGGAATCTCATGGCTGACATTTGGAGTTTTCATCCACGCTTTTGGTGTTAAACATAAAAAAAGGATAGACCTTTTCTAAGTATTGCTAATTAATGCTTTCTGACAGTGTCTTATCACATGCTAGTGTTGGGGATTTGGAGGTTTCTTCCCCTTAAAATCCTAATTGTCACTATTGTTATAATGTCTGATTTCTGCTTCCTGAGTACTCCTTAATTAAGTATGTGTTGGTCTGCTGGCAAGCAGAATTTTCAATCTGTTTCTGTAGATGTCTTCCTTACAGATTAAATCAATTTTATTCCTAAGCCCATGGTGTAGTAATATCTCATTCTTTTTAAGGATCTATCAATATTAAAAAATAAGCAATGCACTTAAAATCTTCAGATTATTTAAGGACATACGATTTCACTTTAACTAACCTAACAATAATAGAATAGAAATAAAACAGCATATACTCTATTGGCTATTTAAGTCACTTAAACTGCAAACCGCAATGACTAAAAATATGATAAAAATACGAGGGTACCACTAAGTGCATAGGTTTTTAAGCTGCATATGTTTGGGTGTGTAGCCTGGGATCTGCCTTTTACCAGCTATGTGATTTGGAGCTAGCTACATACACTCTCAATCTCATTTAATTCACTTTAAAAACCCTCACTTTTTAAATTCAAGTATAATTAACTTCCAGTATTATATTAGTTTCAGGTGTACAATATGATGATTCAACCATTCTATTCATTTCCCAGTGCTCATCAAGATGTATACTCTTAATTCCTTTTATCTATTTCATCCTTCCCACCCACCCACCTCCCCTATGGCAACCACAGTATTTGGAATGTCCTTCAAAACCTGGGGATCACCTTCCCCAAAAAAACTTTCCTTCACTGGCCAACCTAGATTTGGAGACTTGTGTAAGTGCACCCTCTTGTGGCAACCTGTGGTGCTGCAATTTGCCCTTTGCCCGCTGTGTTTCCGCCACTAAATCAACCTTCATATTGTCCAACTTGTCATAAAGGTTTCATGCATGTCACAGTTCTTCCTTTCCTCACATTTTCCACTATGGTTGGAAATGATTATACATATTTTTTTTTGTTTTTGAGAGACAGAGAGAGAGAGAGCAGGGGAGAGGCAGAGGGAAAGGGAGAGAGAACCTTAAGAAGGCTCCACACCCAACACGGAGCCTGACATGGGGCTCACTCTCACCAGCATGAGATCATGACTGAGCTGAAATCAGAATAGGATGCTTCACCGACTGAGCCACCCAGATACCCCAAGGATTATCCATATTTAACTAATCAAAGAGGAACATACATATTCGACGGTCTAAGACAAAATATTCCATACCTGCCCATACATTAGGATAACTTGAGGATTCTACTATTTTCATAGAAGAAAAATAGGGCATTTTTTTAATGAAAAGCTTCATAGAAAATCTTAGTAAATATAGAAACATAACATATTCCTGGATGAGAAGACTCACTAATACAGCACTGCCAAGTCTCTCTAAACACTGGGATCTTATCCAAAACCCCAATCAAACAATGCATAAAATTGGAGAAGGTTTCTTGAAAAATGCATATAGAAGAGAAAATGCATAATAAGAGGGGATATTTTGGAAAAGAAGAAAATGGAGCCACAGTGCAACTAGTTTGCAAAAGCGTATGACAAAGCCACGGTGATTAGGCCAGTGTGAGGCTTATACAAAAATGAACAAAAATGTTTAAAAATAGATTCCAGAATGCAATCCCTGCATATAGGATAATTTAGTTTGCATTGAGCATTACATTTCAGATCAGTGGGAGCAGGATGAACTATTCAATAAAATATATTTAAATAAATAATTATTTGGGAAAAATCTGGTACTTCATACATTCTTTCTCTCTCACACACACACACACACATTTAATCTAGACAGATTAAATATATAAAAATAAACTTTTAAGCTATTTAAGGAAAATATATGATACCATGTTATTAATACTGGGATTGGGAAGACTTTTAAAATAAAACCCAAAATATTTTAAAAAAAGGCATACATTTACCAAGATTATAATGTCCAACTTAAGTGTAACAAAAAAGAAAATGCCGAACAGTGAAAAGTAAAGATAAAATAATACAATGTTAATAAAATAGCAGCTTATTTTCATACTCATTTTCAACTCATGAAAAGGCACGAAGTCTCACAAGTGACACATAACATGCATATTAAAGATCAATGTTGTGCATTCTTTTACTGAGAGTGTTGGGAATTATTTAATAATAATATCACATATTGGGGTAGGTTCAGGCCACACATCAGTGACAGGAGTTGAAATATATAGAGCAATTTTGTAGGTCGATTTGGCACAATAAGCTTCCATTTAAAACATGTATGCTGGATGACTCAGCACCTCATCATTTATATACCTAAGAGAACTCTTCCATATTAATAGGAGAAGATATATAAAAAGGTATATTTGGTAGCATTGTTTATAATAACATAGTATTGGGAAGCAATCTAAATATTCATCAAGAGGGGAAAGGTAAGTAAGCTGTCATGATTCCAAACTGGAATATTATCCAACAGTTAAAAATAAAATTGTTTTATTTGCATTAACTTGGGAGCCCTGAAAAGTATATTTAGGTCAATAAAGTGTTGATCTCACAAATATTATTCATAGAGCTTCCCCGATTTCTCAGATCCTTGGGATTTACCTCTGGGTGAGTTCTAATAACTTTAAATCAGACTAAGGTTATCCTTCTTGGCATACTGACTGGTTCAAGAGATGCAGGCCTGAGTCATTTGGCTCATATCACTCTCCTACCAAAACACATGGAGTTGGAACATTTCAAATTAATGATCTGTGGGCCAGGGGGCAGTTTGCTAGGATATTTTGAAAAGGCAGTGTTTCATTTTCCTTTTTCTTTCTTTTAAAGAGAAAGAGAAAGAGAGAATGCACATTAGTGGGGGAAGGGGCAGAGGAAGAGAAAAAGAGAATCTTAAGCAAACTCCAAGCTCAGTGCGGAGCCCAACACGGAGCCCAACATGGGGCTGGATCCCAGGACCCTGGGATCATGACCTTAGCTGAAATCGAGGGTCACTAGCTCAACCGATTGAGCCACCCAGGCACCTCAGTGTTTCATTTTTCTAAAATAAACTAGGAAAACCTTTTCTCTGCTCTTCTAGACAGTGTAGAATTCAGCTGTAGAGCTTAGAATTGCTGTGGCTACATTTTTATTTTTGACAACCTAATATTCTAATGTATTTATTTGATTATTTTCTGCCTCTCTCACTGTCATGTAAATTCTGTGATAATAATGACTAACTGTTTCATTTACCAACATATCCTCAGCACTTAAGAGCATCACCAACCCATTGTAGGTACTCAGGAAAAGCTTAAGTGTCTGAACAAAGCCTCCCTGAGGGATACTCATAACAAAAGAGTAAAGCTAAAAGAACTCAAGGGAAGAGGGGACACAACCTAAGTACCAACCTCTATCAGCCATTGACCTTTTCACTTCTGTAAACCACCAAATGCCTTTTTATATTTATAGCAAATGGGGAGGGGTTCAGCAACATGAAAAGAAAATAATTATATGATTCTAAATTAAAAAAAAATAAAACTGTAGGATAATATATGCAGCATGTTACCTACTTATATATATAAAAAAAAAACCTGAAAAGCTACATGCCTGTATATACACATGTACATACACATGCACATACATGTGCATGCAGAAACATGTCTCAAAAGATATTGATAAACTGAAAGTATTCAGAGCACAATGAAAACTAGAATGAAACCTACAAATCAAACTTTACTGCTAATCAATTCTGCCAAATTAAAGAGTATAAAGTAATTCCTACTCCATGACAGTCTAGTGGAGATGATCTAACAGTCATGAACAAACTAGTGAAAAAAACTTTTATTTATCACTGATGCTCTATTTTCTTCATTGCAAGCATCTGTATTGACCACAATCAGTTCTCCCCAAATGCCATATCACTGAATGTGCTAAATGACATTGGCCATCAACTGCATATCACTGAGGGCACTTTAAGGTACACTATATGATTCTGTCTAAATGATTTCATTTGTTTTTCCATCATGCTGCCATAAAGCCACTGATTTCCTATTAATCCTAACATTTTCTTTAATTCAGGATGGTTTGGACATTGCTATATTATGAAGCAGACACTTAACTACAATGGAAGGAGTTTATGATCCCTTCATTTGTGCGTGTAGGATTGCATCATTGGTCTCCTTGCCCAGCTGTTGAGAGCAGGGAGCAGTAAGTTTTTGGACCTCTAGATTTCCATGAAGACATAACGCATGCTACAGAGTAAGAAAATAACATTATTTTTGCTAATAAAAATAAGATGATTAACAGACAGCAATTCTGTTCCAGAATCTGCACGATGATGGTTGTGTTGCATAGAGAGAGCAACATCATCATTAACTGGGACTCTGCTCTGTCTAGAGCCTTACATATTTTATCTCTCATCTTTAAAAGTCGGGATTACTTATTATTATTCCCATTTTATGGAGTATGAACCTATAGCTCAGAAGTTATACTACTCACCAAACAATAATTATTAAAAAACAATAGATCTAGAATGACAATAAGATCTTGCTTACACAGAGGTAAAGAAATTAATGATCAAAATTTGTGATTTGCCAAATATTCCCTTTCTTAATAATGGAAGATCGGTGTGTCCTCCGCTAAAAGAACTTCCAGCTTTAGCTCCTTAATTAGAAAGCTAGCCATGTGATGTTTAGTGAATCACAATTGGATCTCCGTTTCCTTGCTTGTACAATTCAGCCTGTCCAGACTGGCAGTAGGGATACATATATTCTAATAATCCTACTAACTTGGCCATTGTATGCCTCAATAAAATTTATCATGAGAGTATTTTTCCCAAAAGAGTTGGGGGGTATGGAAATAGAATGTCTTATCTATTGCAAAAGATGACATGGTTCATTGAGTTAAGTTTTGAATTTTTATTGTTTATTCCAGAACTTCAAGAAAGATTTCTTTTTTAAAATGTGAAAATTTTGACAAAACGATGTGCTTGAATGTAGTAAGAAGGAAGAGAAGAAAATGATATTCACTTTCAATTTCCAAAAGACAAAGGGAGCAAACAATTCTATATATAATATTAATATTAATATAATATTTTGTATTATATTACTTTGTATTATTTATATTACATTATATATTTATATTATAGTATATCTAATAGTAATACAATAAAACAATATATTGCAGCTAAAAGGAATAACCAAAAATATATGATGTGTAATATATATATATATATATATAGTATATAACATTATATAGTAAAGTATATATATAGTATATAACATTATATAATAAAGAAAATAAATATTTTATTTATGTTAGCAGTATTATAGGTATAATATATATACCAATTATAAATAGTATATGCATGCAATTATATATATATATATATATATATATATATACACATACATACACACACAAACATATATGCATACATATACACCAGAAAACATAATCTTGAGAGAAGTATTGGAAGATGCAGAAGTATATTCAGTATGAAATATATATTAATACAAATTCTGGAAAGATGTTGACAGCAGGGCATAGGTTTTAAATTTTTCCAAATCTCCAACAGAAAACAAATAAAGTAAGAGATACCTAAACCAATATTCATGGCCAACATTTACAATCAAACTAAGGAAAAAGTTATTTCCACAAGAATACAATATATGCAGGTGGGGGTAAGCTACCAATTTCTACAATGGCTGCATGAATTGCATAAATGTCTTTGATGAGAAAGCAGAGGAAATCAAGAAGGCATATGATAGACCTGAGAACAGGAAAACATCAGACAAGCCAATAGGTTGTCCTTGAAAAGCAAGATAAACAATCTGAGAATATCATTTGAAGCAGGAAGGGGTCAGAAGAGTCTCGTTTCTTGTAACTGTCAGTCAAGTGCTCTCTTACAAAAGGCTCCTAATTGAGAAAAACTACTTGGAATAGAATGAAAGTGGAACAATGCATTCTAGTTCTATCCATGTTGTTGCAAATGGCCAGAACTAGAATGTATTATGCTAGGCAAAATAAGTCAGTCAGAGAAAGACAAATATCATATGATTTAACTCATATGTGGAATTTAAGAAACAAAACAGATGAACATAGGGGAAGGGGAGGAAACATAAGGTAAAAACAGAGAGAGAGGCAAATCATAAGAGACACTTAAATACAGAGAACTAACTGAGGATTGCTGGCGGGGTGCTGGGTGGGGGTGAGAGGTGGAAGGACTAAATGAGTGATGGGAATTAAGAAGCACACCTGTTGTGATGAGCACTGGGTATTATATGTAAGAGATGAATCACTAAATTCTACTCCTGAAGCCATTACTACACTATATATTAACTAGAATTTAAATTTTTTAAATGTTAAATTACAAAAAAAAGAAAAAAAGGAGCAATGCACAAGAAGTACAGAAGAAAGGAAGAGAAGATTTAGATAAAAGTAAAGGATTAAAAACCAGGAAATCTCAGAAAATAGGCCACCATATTTTTCAATGCTACATGAAAATAACAACAACAACAACAAAACTCTGGATTTTTAAAAGTTACCTGAATCAAGCATTATTCTAAGAGTTCAGGAAAACTAATTTCTCATAAAAGATGAAGAATACAAAGAATTGAGATAAATTCTTCTATGAATCTACTTTATGAAAAAGGACAGTAAGGGAGCAGAATAACATTTCTGCTACAATAAAACATGTCAGAAGGAGATGTCAATAAAACAGATCAAAACTATAATACCAAAGTAAACTAAAAGGTAATAAGAAATTGGTATAGTACATAAAAGAACAATAAAGTAAAAGTTAGAAATTCTCAGAAATATTAATACAATTCAGGGAAAAATGGAAGTAAACAAAAAGTTGTTTCTGATATGAAGATAATACTGAACAGAACACTAGGATAAACAAATGGAGCAGATAATGCTTTAAGATGAATAGGTGAAAAATAATAAAAATCAAAAGTCAAAAAGAGTTGATGAAAGTGATAGAGGATTAATAGCATTAATTATAAAATTATGTATATAGAGCTAAGACTGAGGCTATAAGGAAAAGAATATCATATGCACTGTTGTATGAGATAATGTAAATTTAGTAAAGGCATATTAAAAAAAAGAGTTGGAGTAGAAAGAGAATGTTTAAAAATACCTATATTTGGTAAATGCATGTAGTGATCATATTAATAACCTTTTTCCTAAGGCTGTCAATTTTGTATTCTTGCATAAAACAAATGAATAATTATTCTATCATACTCCACATTCTTGAGAATGAGAAATCTCAATATAAAATGAATAATACACACGTAATATAGAAGTGAAATAAATATTCTGTTGACTTTATATTTGCATAGGAGGTTTCAATATTAAGATATTTTATTTTAAAATGTGTGTGTGTGTGTGTGTGTGTGTGTGTGTGAGGGTGATGGCTATAATCATTGAAAAATCATACATAAAATGACCAACCCAACAGCAATAAGCATCCCTAGTGCCAAGAAATATTAATTCTGATAAAAGAAAGCAGGACCTGAAGAAGTTTAGCCTCAATGAATGTATATACAATATGAGTCTGGCATATCTTGTGTCATAGCAAATGAAAAGAAAGCTACCAAAGACTACTAGTGTCATGTAAAAAGTACCCAAGCTAATGGGACAATTTGAGTTTCAAATAAGATAATAATTTCAATGAATTGAAGCTCTTTAGATATCCTTAAACATGAACTCATAATAATATCTAAAAAATAATTACCACTTTCAGAGGCTGATAGATAACCAATTAACCATCTTGAAAACTAGGCAAGCATATATTTTGACTTTTTTTTTTCAATGAACTGTACCAGAGAGTAACTAAACAGAGAAGAGTGTTTTCTTATAAAAGTATGTCTACTAATAAATGAGAAGCAATGATAGAATAAGAAAACACCCAGTACGTAATCCTTGATGAAGTAGCAGACCTAGAGAATCACCAGAAGCTAACCTTACAGAAAAGGAGACAATCAGACATTGTGTCCTCCCTGATAAGAAGACATACCGCCTATAGTATCATCAATAGGACTGAACCTGAAACAGCATGACTGAACACAGCTGTGCAGGAATTACAAAGGACAGAGAAACAGCTGAACCACACCATGAATACACAATCAGCAACATCTAGATGGTGAGAAACTACAGTTTAAATGACCTGGGTTCTTCAATAAATAAGCAATGAGGAAAATAAAAAGATGAAAAGAGAACTCATGAGTTAAACACAAACACACTCATTAGGTAAAAATGGGCAAGACTACACTATTGTGTTTAAGAGCATATAGTAGAGTATTAGAACTAAAGAAATTCAAGGAAGTTATTACTATAAAATCAGATAGTGGCTGTTTTGTACTTTGAGCTGATGATCTTGACGGGATACATGGAAAGGCTAAGGAGGCAACTGTCAAATTTCTATTCTTGATCCAGGTGGAAGTAACAAGGTCATTTGCCTTAGATCATTCATTAACAATTTCTGCACTTTTGTATATTTGTACTTATTTTACAATAAAATATAAAAAGTGAAAGCCTACTATTCATTTGTGTTCCTCATTTAGTTGATCCACTGTGTGGGTCAGAAAGATCTACAGAGTGTACCAATGACAAAGGTTTTAGTCTGTAGAAGTTTCTTACAAGCTTGTATTTTAAAGTCACTGGTATAATTATGGTTTCTATCATTATTGCAATCATATTTACAAAGAGTAAAGGTCATTGATTTAGCATTTATTTAACACTTTTCATATCCCAATAGAGTGATTGAAAGTGGTGGGGATAAAAAGATGAAAAAGATAAGGATATGTTCCAAAGGGCTCATTATCTAATGGGGAAGAATAACAAAAATAAATTTACAGTGAAAATGTGTGTCAACTACTCGCTAGGTATTCATCAAACATATTTCCTTTATGATTTGGATATACAACTTTTTCCAAGCTTCACCTTCAAATAGTGTGGCTATGTGCTTGGGTTCTATGCTATTGAATATGAGCTGAATTAATTGTGCGGCTTCCATAACTGGATCAAAAAAACCTCCTCGTGTGCTACCCTTACTTATCTTTCCCCCTTGTCCTGTAACTGTGGAAGCCACGTGTTGAATAGAGTGGAGTCACAAGTTGTTAGAAGGATGGTTCCCTGAATAACAACTTGCAGCAAAACCACATGTTTATTAGGAACACATTTAGGGCTTTATTTTAGTAAACAATAAACTTCTGATTTGCTAAGCTGCAGATATCTAGATTTATACGTAATAGAAGCTACCATTATTATAATTAATATATAAATCGGCAGCTTAAGTGGGGTTTTATCATTTTTAAAAAGCCTCGTAAGGGGCACCTGAGTGGCTCAGTTGGTTAAGTGTCTGACTTCGGCTCGGGGCAAGATCTCAGGGTTTGTGAGTTCGAGCCCTGCATCAGGCTCTGTGCTGACAGCTCAGAGTCTGGACCCCGCTTCGGATTCTGTGTCTCCCTCTGTCTGCCCCTCAGCCACTTGCACTCTGTGTCTCACATTGTCTCAAAAATAAACAAACATTAAAAAAATTAAATAAAAATAAATAAATAAGAAGCCTCATGTAACCCCATGGTAGAGTGGCAAGAAATTCAACTGCAGAAGCTGGGAGGATGGTGTCCCATGTCATGGAGTTGCAGAGAACTTAGTAGCTTCTGTCATCAATAACTGAGAAAGGAAGCAAGTGCCTACTGAGTCTATGGCTCTCACAGAAGAGTTTGGAAAGCAGACTTTTAGTTGTACACTTGGGTTTAACTGGTTGAATTTCACAAGATGTTAGAAATAAGGGAGGAGGTTTCAAAAATCAGCAGGTTCAAAAGCAGAAAAGAAAAAGCCCTGCAATAAATGAGGGGCTAAAACTGGTTTGAAAAGCCAACGGGTTCTAGATATAAAATGGGGAAAAATAATTTAAAATAGCCTTTGAACAACAAAATCCCCTTGAAAGACCTAGCCATATGGCAAAGAACAGCATTTTGCAGCATTTTGATATTATCACTTAAGCCAGATGGACTCCACACAGACTTGGCTAAATTGGAATGTAGAGGTCAGATTATATATATATATATATATATATATATATATATATAT
>NW_026057584.1:106180998-106234626 GCF_023721935.1 Panthera uncia | reverse complement strand
ATATATAGATAGATAGAGAATTATAAAGTATCCCTGAGAAATAAATTTGAATATAACTAATGGCACATGGTCTGACTGAAGGAACTAAATTAATAGTTCATTTTTAAGTAGACATTTCATTCCCAATAAATCCATAAATTGGAGCCTAATAAAAATAAAAATCATAGCAAGAAACCCTTACACAGAGATGAAAAAGGTACACAAGAGCTGTAAGACCACTGTGAAGTCCCATTCCTCAACATCCACTTCAGAGGTGGCCATGTTTGTAAATAGATGTGGCAAAGTCTCAGAATGTGGTGCTAAGAGCCACAAAGAGTAACATAGAGAGAACAAATATTCCAGAGAAAAGAACTTGGATTGAATCCAAGACCTTCTTTATTGCCAGGTCAGAGAGCTCTTCCAACACTTGCCTGGGAGGATTTCATCATTTTTATGGACCAGTAAGCTTCTTGTTTCCTCCTGTTTCAAATGTGGTTGTGGTTATGGATGTATAGGTCCAGTTCCACTGCTGTATATGGGATGCATTTGTGTGGGAGAGAATACATTGTCGTTTGTTCTTTGGTCACCAGATGATGAGAAAAAAAAATACATGGTTTAGTGTTGCTTGTTTTCACACTTCACTTATAAAAAAGCATTATGTTATACATAGTAATTTGGTACTCACCTTCTCACTCAAAATTATTGTTATAGGTCACTGTGCATATGATGTTCATTTTCAGTTTATTTTCACTGTGTTTTATTGAGTTGAATCGCTGAAATATAACCTATTCTGTGAATAAACCACAAAAAGTGTATCTGTTCTTCTGACCATGGACATTCCAGTTCTGTCCAGTTTTTGCTGTTACAAACATTCTTGCATACACTTCCTCATAAAGATTGGCAAGTCTTGGCTATATAATTATCACTAGCACAACCTTGTCTAAGAGTATTGGATATTCAACTTCATAAAATAATGTCAAATTTCCCAAATGGAAATGCTGCTAATAGCAAACAATTATTAAAGGATCTAATATAATTCAGATCCTTCACAGTATTTGGGACTTCAGCACTTCTTATTTTATTCCAGTATGATAAGCAAAATAAGAAATTACCATGTTCTTATTTCCCCCCAAATTATTAGTGAGGTAGAATATCTTGTTACAAATGTACTGAACAATTCTATTTTCTGTCTTGTTCATTTTGTCTTGGGTTATTTGCTCTTATCTTATAGTAGTGTCTTATATATTCCTGATTCTAATCATTTATTGGTTTTCTGGAGTATAAATGTCTTCTGGAGATTTGTAGTTTATCTTTCTACTTGATGTACCTTAGAGCAAATGGAAATTATACTTTTGGGGATATTCAAATTTATCAACAATTTTTGATGGCTGAGATGTTTTATATTTTACTTGAAAAAAATATTCTCTACCTAGAAGTTTGGAAGACATTCACTTAGATTTTTGCCTATCACATTTGCTGATATTTGTGTGCTGTGTGTTTACAATTATTATTTTTAAACATAATGTTACATGTACTGAAAGCTATTTCAGATCCTTCTTGGAATAGCTTTTGTAAATTTCCAAAAAAAATTGTAAAGAGAAACTACCCACATTATGGAGGGTGGGAGGGTGTACAGAATAAAAAGAGTAGACAAAGTAGAAAATGAAACAGATCCCTTCATTCTTCCAACAGCTGGCTGTGGACAGCAATAAAAAAAAAAAAAAAAAAAAAAAAAAAAACAAACAAACAAAAAAAAAAACGTTGTTGAACAGCAAATGTAAGGGAATAGCTGTGAGATGTGGAAGGAGGTTCTGGCCACCTTGTCTTGTTTGGCACAATGCTACAGAGCTCAATATATCTACTCTGACTTCTTCTTTACTATGATAGTTTTCCATTGAGTTCCAATGGCCTTCAAGTTTTACTTTTTCTTTTCCTGCATTGCTTTTTAATCTCCATTTCCCCGCAGAGATTGGTCAACAATAAATAAAATTATATATATAGAACCAGAGAAATCTTCAGTTCTCACTCCTATATATCTGAGTGATTGTCAGAAGCACACAGAAGAAATTTTAGAAGAATAAAATTCAAGACTCCATCTTCAAAACTTTCTGATTAAACAAGGTTGCCAGTGAGCCAAGAAATTACCCCCAAGTACTATACATACAATTATGGCAACTAACTAATCTTGGGAACTATCAAACAAAACTGCTAATATGTCCTAGCAACTGGCAAAAAGATAAACAGACTAAAAAATTGACAACTCTTCATGGATTCATAAGAAAGGAGAGGACATAGGGTAAACCACTGCCCCTAAGACTAGAGAAATAGCAGAGTGAATACAGAAAATAACAGCTTACTGAAGCAGAAACTCATGAGCAGAAATCCACCTCAGGAATGAGTTCCGGGGTAGGAAAATATGAACTGTAATCGACATAATGCTGGAAGTTCAGTGTGAACCACTCTAACAGTTAAAAACTCCAGGGTGGGGAGGGGCAATGTGGGACTTACCTCCATAATCTTAGTAAGGTTCCAACAATAATTTTAAAGAACCCCTCCCATGTGTTAACCATAGGGGGCGGGGGAAAGAAATGGAACTATCTTGAAATATGCCAGAGCGTTCTGTTCATCACAAGACCTATCATTGGGGGCAATGAGTTAATCAGATCTGAACTTGCTGAGAAAGTATCAGAGTCTAACTGACCTGGAGGAAGGGGAGCATCAGATTCTAGCAGGTTCTAGTCTTCCACGTGGGAGAAGGGAAATGCCCAACAGCAGCCCACTCTACTCAACCTGTCCCCCTGTAAGAGAAGGAACAAAAACTGATGGAGTCTTGTGAAATTCTCAGTCCAGTGGCATACACTCACTAAATGGCTGAGACCTAAATATAAGACTATAGAAGAAACTTTCCCTTCTTCTACACCGTACCACCACATTACTAAAATTCATTTATGGCAGTTCTTTTCACCCAGTACACCACGTACAGCTATTATGAAAAAAGAGAGATAAATAGGCAGATTACTGAGAATTTTTATGGAAGTAAAACTATCCCATATAATACTGGGATTATTATAGTAAATATACTTCATTGTAAATTTTCTTGTTGATTTATATATTTTTTTAATTTATTAAATTTTTTAATATGAAATTTATTGTCAAATTGGTTTACATACAACACCCAGTGCTCATCCCAACAGGTGCCCTCCTCAATGCCCATGACCCACTTTCTACTCCCTCCCACCCCCCATCAACCCTCAGTTTATTCTCAGTTTTTAAGTAAATTTGTGCAATCATCTGGGATACAAAACACCAATAGTAAACCCTGATGTAAATTATGGACTTGAGTGATAATGATGTGTCCATGTAGTTCATCAATTGTAGCAAATAAATTACTCTAGCTTGGTAGGTTGATAATGGAGACATCTATGAATATGAAGGCAGAGGTTATAGGGGAAACCTCTGTATTTTCTGCTAAATGTTATTGTAAACCTAAAACTGCTTTAAAAACTAACTTCTATTGGAGCACCTGGATGACTCAGTCAGTTAAGCATCCAAATTCAGCTCAGTTCATAATCTCGTGGTTCATGACTTTGAGTCCTGTATCGGGCTGTGCTGACAGCTCATATCCTGGAGCCTCCTTTGGATTCTGTGTGTCCCTCTCTCTCTGCCCATCCCCCACTTTTGCTCTGTCTCTCAAAAATAAATAAACATTAAAAATTTTAAAAACATAAAGTCTATTAAAAGATGAAAACAAAAACAAAAACTCAAAATATTGATCTCATATACAAAAAGAAAATTGAAAATCACTATGCATACTATGAATCAATGAAGCATAATGAAGTTCTTGAATGAGAAAATGAGAAAATTATACATAAACCTTACTAAGATCAATCAGATGATGAAATTACCTGGAAATAATTTTAAAGCAGTCATCATAAATGCTTCAAGAATAAATAGTGCCTTCTCCTGAAAAAGAGAAAGAAATAGAAACCACAAATTATTTATTTAAAATATGAAAACTATAGAAATCAAAAACAGAAAACCATGTGGAAATTTGCCCAATAGTTGAATGGAAACAACATAATATTAGTAAATATGAAGACAAAGGAAGAGAATTACCAAATCTGAAAAACTGAAAGTAGGCTTTCTTTCTTTCTTTCTTTCTTTCTTTCTTTCTTTCTTTCTTTCTTTCTTTCTTTCTCCCTGTAAACCAAAATAAATAAAATACAAGGAATTTTGAGGAAAATAACAAAAATTCAAATTTGTTTTAGTGGAGTCCCAGAAATAAGAAAGAAACAGTGTGGGACTATAAGAGTTTGCAACAAAACAATGAAACACCTTCCAAATTTGGCAAAACACACAAATCTGCATAGTTGAGAAGTTGAGTCAACCCCAAATAGGATATGCTCAAATAAATCAGTCATGACACATCATAACGAATCCACTGAAAACTAAAGTCAAAAAATTTTCAGAGCGGCCAAAGAGAAAACACACACGATATATAGGTGAATACAAATTTGAACTTCAATGCATTTTTCACTTGAAATCTTAGAAAACAGAGGGAACAGAATAAAAAGTTTTAAGTGCTGAAGGAAAAGAACTTCCAGCCAGAAATTCTCCAGGAGCAAAATTATATTTCAGAAAGGAAGAGGTGATTAAGACAACTCAGGAAAAAATAAGAATTTTTCACTTCTAGATGGATCCTTTAATATTAATTAAATGAAATTCATCATAAAGGGCATGATAAAGGGACGCCTGGGTGGCTTCATCGGTTAAGCATCCAACTTGGGCTCAGGTCACAATCTCATAGTTCATGAGTTTGAGCCCTGTGATGGAGCCTGCTTCAGATTCTGTGTCTCCCTCTCTCTCAACCTCTCCCTCTCTCTCTCTCTGAAAAATAAACATTTCAAAGTTTTTAAAATTAAATAAAAAATAAATTTAAAAAGCACAAGAAGTACTCTTGTAACATCAGAAACGAAGATAGGAATGAAAAGAGCAGAAATATAGCTACATATAACCGACTACTATTCTCCTCGGTTTTATACATTGCCACTCACCTGGAGGTTAAGCAGCTCTTTTGCTTCTTAACTCTGGAAGCACCAAATATCTGATAATGCCCTCTTTCCTAGACAATTACAGATTCTACCCTCTTAAGGATAACTATCCCAGTGCCAACATAAAAACTCTATTCATCTGTGGTAGAACAGGAAGCTAACCTGTCTTAGTTCAAATGAGAGTTAACACTATTCCATCACCTGCTAATAATATTGTCATCCTGAAGTGCTTCATTTAACTTTTCTTACAGTGAGTGTAGGGGTCTGCTACTGATAAATTCCTTAGGTTTTTTATGTCTGAAAAAAAAATCTCTATTTTAACTTGCTTTTTTTTTTAAGATTACTTTTTGCAGTTTATTTATTTTGAGAGAGTGCAAGCAAGGGAGGGACAGAGGGAAGAGGGAGGGAGAAAAAATCCCAAGTAGTTTCTGCACTGTCAGCATTAGAGCCCTAATGCAGGACTTGAACTCACAAACTGTGAACTCAGGACATCATGACTGGAGCTGAAATCAAGAGTCAGTTGTTTAACTGAATGAGCCACCCAGGTGCCTCTTAACTTGCTTTAAAAAACCAAAAATCTTTAATTTATGAAAAATTCTAAACTGATAGTTGATTTGGTTTTTTTTAAATTTGTTTGTTTGTTTTTTTACATCTAAGTTAGTTATATAGTGCAGTAATGATTTCAGGAGTAGAATCCAGTAATGCACCCGCTGCATATAACCCCGGTGCTCATTCCATCAAGTGACCTCCTTAATGCCCCTTGAAAATTTAGCCCACCCCACAACCCCTCTGCAACACTCAGTTTGTTCTCGATATTTGAGTCTCGTATGTTTTGTCCCCCTCCCTGTTTTTATATGATTTTTGTTTCACTTCCATTATGTTTATCTGTTTTGTATCTTAAATTCTACATAGGAATGAAGTCATATGATATTTGTCTTTCTCTGACTAATTTCACTCAGCATAATAGCCTGCAATTCCATCCACATTGTTGCAAATGGCAAGATTTCATTCTTTTTGATTGCCGAGTAATATTCCAGTGTGTGTGTGTGTGTGTGTGTGTGTGTGTGTGTGTGTGTGTGTCATATTTTCTTTATCATATCTTCATTATCCATTCATCTGTCAGTGGACATTTGGGCTTTATCCATTCTTTGACTATTGTTGATAGCACTGCTATAAACATTGGAGTGCGTATTCCCCTTCAAAACAACACACCTATATCCTTTGGATAAATACCTAGTAGTGCAATTGCTGGGTTCTAGGGTAGTTCTATTTTTAATTTTTTGAGGAACCTCCATATTGTTTTCCAGAGTGGCTGCACTAGTTTGCATTCCCACCAGCAGTGCAAAAGAGATGCTCTTTCTCTGCATCCTCGTCAACATCTGTTGTTGCCTGAGTTGTTAATGTTAGCCATGCTGAGTGGTGTCAGGTCGTATCTCATTGTGGTTTTGATTTGTATTTCCCTGATGATGAGTGATACTAAGCATCTTTTCATGTGTCTGTTAGTCATGTGGATGTCTTCTTTGGAAAAGTGTCTATTCATGTCTTTTGCCATTTCTGCACTGGATTTTGGTTTTTGGTGTTGAGTTTGATAAGTTTTTTTATAGATTTTGGATACTAATCCTTTATCTGATATGTCCTTTGCAAATATCTTCTCCCATTCCATTGGTTGCCTTTTAATTTTGCTGATTGTTTCCTTTGCTCTGCAGAAGCCTTTTATCTTAATGAGGTAGTTCATTTTATTTTTGTTCTTTTTTTCCCTTACCTCCAGAGAAAGGCAAGGGAAAAGCAAGAAGTTGCTGTGGCCATGGTCAAAGAGGTTTTTGCCTGCTTTCCCCTCTAGGATTTTGATGGTTTCCTGTCTTATGTTTAGGTCTTTCATCCATTTGGAGTTTATTTTTGTGTATGGTGTAAGAAAGTGGTCCAGGTTCATTTTTCTGTGTGTTGCTTTCCAGTTTTCCCAACAACATTTGCTGAAGAGACTGGCTTCTTTCCATTGGATATTCTTTCCTGCTTTGTCAGAGATTAGTTAGCTTTATGTTTGTGGGTTCATTTCTGGGTTTCCTATTCTGTTCCATTGGTCTATGTGTCTGTTTTGCGTCAATACCATACTGTCTTGATGATTACAGCTTTGTAATACATCTTGAAGTCAGGAATTGTGTTGCCTACAGCTTTGCTTTCCTTTTTCCAGATTGCTATGGCTATTTGGGGTCTTTTCTGGTTCCATACACATTTTAGTACTGTTTAAACTAGCTCTGTGAAGAAGGCTGGTGTTATTTTTGATAGGGATTGCATTGAATATGTAGATTGCTTTGGGTAGTATTGACGTTTTAGCAATATTTGTTTTTCCAGTCCATGAACATGGAATATTTTTCCATTTTTGTTTGTTTCTTTGTTTTTTGGTGTGTGTGTGTGTGTGTGTGTGTGTGTCTTCTTCAATTTCTTTCATAAGCTTTCTATAGTTTTCAGTGTATAGATTTTCACCTCTTTGGTTAGGTTTTTTCCTAGGTACATTATAGTTTTTAGTGCAATTGAAAATGAGATAGATTCCTTGATTTCTCTTTGTGCTGTGTCATTATTGATGTATAGAAATGCAACCAATTTTGTACCTTGATTTTATATCCTGAGACTGCAGAATTCATAGATCAGTTCTAACAGTTTTTTGGTGGAATCTTTTGGGTTTTCCATATAGAGTATCATGCCATCTGCAAAGAGTAAACGTTTGACTTCCTCCTTGCTGATTTGGATGCCATTTATTTCTTTGTGTTGTCTGATTGCTGAGGCTAGGACTTCCAACACTATGTTGTATAACAGTGGTGAGAGTGGACATCCCTGTCATGTTCCTGACTTTAGGGGGAAAGCTCTGTTTTTCCCCGTTGAGGATGATAATAGCAATGGGTCTTTCATATATGGCTTTTATGATCGTGAGGTATTATTCTTCTATTTCTACTTTCTTGAGGGTTTTTATAAAGAAAGGATGCTGTATTTTGCCAAATGCTTTTACTGCATCTATTAGGAGGATCATGTGGCTCTTGTCCTTTCTTTTATTGATGTGATATATGACATTGATTGATTTGCAGATATTGAACCAACCTTGTATCCCAGGTATAAATTCCACTTGATAATGATGAATAATACTTTTAATGTATTTTTGGATCCAGTTGGCTAGTATCTTGACATTTTTGCATCCATGTTCATCAAGGAAATTGGTCTATAGTTCTCCTTTTTGGTAGTGTCTTTGTCTGGTTTTGGAATCAAGATAATGTTGGCCTCATAGAATGAGTTTAGAAGTTTTCTGTCCATTTCTATCTTTTGGAACAGCCTCAAAAGAATAGGTGTTAAATCTTCTTTAAATGTTTGATCAAATTCCCCTGGAAAGCTATCCAGCACTGGACTCTTGTTTTTTGGAGATTTTTGATTAATAATTCAATTTCTTTACAGATTATGGGTCTGTTCAAATTTTCTATTTCTTCCTGTTTAAGTTTTGGTAGTTTATATGTTTCTATGGATTTGTGTATTTCCTCCAGATTGCTCAATTTATTGGCATATAATTTCTCATAATGTTCTCTTCTTATTATGACCCCAACTGTATTTCTGCAGCATTGATTGTGATGTCTTCTCTTTCATTCTTGATTTTATTTATTCAGTTCCTTTTTTATGTTAGTTCTTTCAAAGAACCAGCACCTGGTTTCATTGATCTGTTCTGGGGGGGTTTTTTTGTTTGTTTTTATTTTGTTTATTTGTTTGTGTGTCTTCAATAATATTGATTTATGCTCTAATCTTTATTATTTCCCCGGCTTCTGCTGGTTTGCAGTTTTATTTGCTGTTCTTTTTCCAGCTTTTTAAGGTGTAACGTTAGATTGTGTATCTGAGACCTTTTCTTCCTTCTTTAGGAAGGCCTGGATTGCTATATACTTCCCACTTATGACTGCCTTTGCTGCATCCCAGAGGTTTTGGGCTGTGGTGTTATCATTTTCATTGGTTTCCACGTAATTTTTAATTCCCTCTTTAATTTCTTGGTTAGCCCATTCATTCTTTAGTAGGATGTTCTTTAATCTCCAAGTATTCATTGTCTTTCCAAATTTTTTCTTGTGATTGATTTTGAGTTTCATACCATTGTGATCTGAAAATATGAATAGTATGATCAAGATCATTGTGTACTTGTTGAGGGCTGACTTGTGTCCTAGTTTGTGATCTATTGTGGAGAATGTTCCACCTGCACTGGAGAAGGATGTGTGTTCTGTTTCTTTAGGATGAAATGTTCTGAATGTATCTGTTAAGTCCATCTGGTCCAGTGTGTCATTCAAAGTCATTGTTTCCTTGTTAATTTTCTGTTTAGATGATCTGCCCATTCCTTTTTAGTGAGTCACTAAGTTCTTTAATTCTTATATCATGCTCTTTTGCCTTAGTTTCCCTCCTTTTCTTCTGCTTCATTATTCTCCATAATTTTGTCTTCTATATCACTGTTCACTGCTCTGCTTCATCCATACTTTCCACTGTGGCATCGCTTTCAGATCACATCTCAGTTATAATGTTTTTAATTTCATTCTGATTAAATTTTACTTCTTTTATCTCCGCAGACAGGGATTCTATGCTTTTTTTCAAACCCAGCTAGTATTCTTATTTTCATGATTCTAAATTCTAGTTCAAACATCTTGCTTATATATGTGTTGATTAAGTCTCTGACTGTCATTTCTTCCTGCTCTTTCTTTTGGGGGTGAATTTCTTCATTTTGTCATTTTGGAGGCAGAAAAAGAATAAAACAACTAAAAATTAAAAACAACACAAAAAAGTTGAATAAAGGAAGTTAGGTCCTAGGTATATTTTGGTGTGGTTGTTGGAAAAAGCTTGATAGAACAGAGAAAAAAGGGAAAGAAAAGAAAAGAAAAAGGTAAGAAAATGTTTAAAAATTTTAAAAATGTATACAGTAAAATAGAAAAAAAATGAAATGAAGCTAAAATAGAATAAAAATAAATTTACAAAGAAATAAAAAATATAGTAAAAATTGTAAAACAATTTTATGTAATAACAGAAAATAAAAATATTTTCTTTCTGTACCTAAGAATAAGGAAAAGAAAAAGAAAAAGAAACAAATTGATGGACTACTGAACAGAATGAAAACTGAATGAGATTATATCCAGTTTCCCCTAGAAGTCAAATTATGAAGCACTTTATATCCCATACACTAAGAAGCAGACAGACTCCTGGTGTTCCTCTAGGGTTTGGTTGGTGCAGTTGGCCGGGGCTTGGTGTAATGGCTCCATTCGCCACTAAGTGGAGCTGTTTAGTTTACTCTGGTGTATTGGTGTGCCATGAGTGTGCGTGTATTCGCATGCACAGGAGAGGTGAAAATATTGTCACCCAACTTCCCTGTCTCTAGAACTCTACCCTCTTACCAACCAGGAGTCAAGCATCCCTCCTTTGTCTCTGACTTCCCACTCGCTGCTTCTACGCTGTCTGCATGCGAGCCATCAGCCTGTCAGATGGTGCTTCCCTCCCAAATTTTATCTCAGATGGGGCTGTGTTTCCAAACTCCTCACTTCTGAGAGCCCGGTGTCTTGGACCACTCCAACCCTCTGGAAAAGGGTCTTCCTGAACAATGGCTGTGTGCCAGCTTGCCTCTGATAATGTTTGTGAAAGTACACTGCCACAGAGGCTCAGAGATTGTAGCTGAGTGCTAGCTTGCCCCAAAATAAATTCATGCGATCAAGTAGTGGCAGTGGTTCAGGGATTATGGTAAATCACAACACACAACCTGCACCAGGTTTCACCACACCTTGGCGTCTTTGTTCCAATGCCAGCAAATGTGACTATTCTCTAGAGTCTGCTAGGACCTTTGCCTGCAGAGAGGCCTCACAGCCTATATCAAATACCCTCCTAGCAGGGGAACCACTTCTCCCTCGTGTGTCCCCACAGACCCCTCGGACCCCCTGGACCCTTCAAATCCCTTGGAGGGATTCACACTTCCCACCAGAGCCCCACCAGGTATTGAGTTCTGAAATTTCTGACACTGCTGTCTCCTGTTTATAAAACCCTAATGGCAATGAAACTCTCTTCTTTCTCCTTTCTCCCTTTCGTGTTCCATCACTTGTGGGTGTTGCCACTCTCTTTCTTTTCAGCTACTTTTGGGGGGAGTGTTTTTCCTGTACTCTCCCCCCTTTCTCTGTCCTCTCTCCACAAAAACCGTTCCTTACCCTCCGTGGCTTCTGTTTCCCCTAGTTCACCTCTCTGCACAGAATACCTGCTGAGTTCTGTGGCTCAAGTTATGCAAATTGTTGTGTTAATCTTCAGATCAATTTTCTAGGTGTGCAAAATGGTTTGGTTGCTGATCTAGCTGCATTTCAGGGACAAGAGAAGCAGAGAACTTTCGTGCTTCTCTGCCCACCATCTTGGCCCCTCACTCTTTAAATATTCTTTTGGTAATTTATTTCAGTAATTTATTTTTTATTTATTTAGTATTTATTTCAGTAATTTTCTTCTCATTTATCTTGGTTTGGGTTTAATTGAATTTCTTAGGTATGTGGGTTTATATTTTCTCATTAAATTTGTAAATCTTTTTTTTTTTCAGTTTATTTTTTCTTCTTGTTTACCTCCATCCCCCCGAGAAGACATTGATCATACCTAAACTAGACTCTTTGAACTTACCCCACTGTTGACTGATGCTTTATTCGTTTTTATTTTAATTATTTTTTTCTCTGTTTTACTTGTTATGTGTTGAAGTTCACTAAGCTTTCATCTGCTAACATCTAAACCGCTATCAAGAGCAGCTAGTTCATGCTTTGTCTCAAACCTTACAGATTTCTCTAATGAGTTTAATCTGTTTTATATCACTCTGACTCTATGTAAACATTTGAAAGTATGGAAAACACTTATAATAACATTTAACATCCTTGTCTGATAATTTTAACAGCTGTGTCAAGTGTGGGTCAGATTCCATTGGTTAGTTTTGTCTACATTTCTCTGTAGTTTATATTTCATGTTTCTTTGAATGCCGGTAAATTTTGGAGGAATATGACTATTTTTTTTTAATTTTGCCTTGTTAGGTGCTAGATGTTTTTGTGTCTCTATAAATATACTTCAGATATTTTTTTTGCAAGTAGGCACTTAAGTTACTAGGAAACAGTTTGATCCTTTCATGCTTTGCTCTTAGGATTTAGATGTTTAGATGTTTTAGATCCTTTTTTTAGTCACTATTGGAACTTTACTCAGTCTAGGGCTAATTATATCCATCCTTGAAGCAAGACCATTCTGTTTATTCTATACACTGTCCTATAAATCATAGGGCATTCCTGGTAGAAACAGTAATTATTCCTGGCTTTGTGAGCTCTGTGCACCATTACTTCTAATTTCTTTTTTTTTTTTTTTTTTTTTTTTTTTTTTTTTGCTTTAGGTAGTTTCTTTTTCAAAGGCACATGCAGATCAGTTGTCTGCTGAATATTCAAGGAGGACTCTATACATCTCTCTAATTCCTCCATTGTGCAACTTGCTCTTGGTGGCCCTCCATCTTGATAACTCTAGCTGCCATGGGTTCCCCAGACTCTGAGCTCTCTAGCCAGTGAGTGTTCCCCCTGCAGTTGCCTGCAGACCTTCTTAAGGCAGCACTAAATTGGGTCAAACCAAGGAGTCACCTCCTGTATTCCCCATTTATCCAATACCACTGGCCTTTGTTGTCTATGTCCAGTGTTATTATATATACAGTTATAGTTATATAGTCAGACATTCCATTTTTGGTTGTTTCATCGGGGAGTGTGGATCCAATATCTGTTGCTTTATCTTCACAAAAATTGACACTCAGTGAGCTTTTTTCCTATGTTTGGTCATCACAACATTCTTATTACATGAGATCATCAACTGCATTTTACAAATGAGGGAACCTAAAGAGCAGACAGAGCAAGGTATGTGTCAATAGTTGGAAAGTGCAAAAGTAAGAGAGCAGAGACTTAAAATTTTAAGTGCATATACTGTGAAATACTATGCTCTTTCTTTATGATATAAGAAGATTAAAAAGATTTTAATGGTTAAAACAAAACACATGGTGTCTGTCTCCTTATGTAAACACTATTTTTCTTTACCTGGCACCCTTATTTTTTTTGACTCAATTCGGATGTCATCACCCTTAACCAGACTAAAAGATTCTATGTGTGATCATATAGTGCCCTGTTCTAACTCCTGTCACTTACAAAGGAAAAGTGCACTAAATTTTTTTATTGCTATGGCTCTTTTGCTTGTATGTGACAATTTGGGTGGGTTTTGTGCATTTTATCTTTTGGTTCTTGGCATCTTCACAATGCCTGGCACATGCAGGCACGATCTATGTTTGTAGAATGGAACTGACTGCTTGAGGCTTTCTCAAAGCAAACTCATCTGAATAATGACCTACAGGATGTACAGCAGAAGAACTTTACAAGTAAATTTGCAAATGTACTCCAAAGCTAAAGAAAATTCTGTTTAATTATGTGGGTTTATCTTTCGGACTGTTTCATCAGTTGAAACAATTAAGAGGTGTGAATAATGCAAGTTAGGTTTTCAAAGTGAAAGGCTAAACTTTCAGGAAGCCTATCTTTAAAGAGAGAGAAAACATGCTAAATGAACAGGACTTATCCAGATTTGTATTACTGCAAAAAAGACAATCATATGGAGAAACCCACGTCCGTATCTTTCAAGAAGGTCAACAGTGATACACACTTTTGCAAGGTGGTGTCATACAGTAGAAACAACCCTGGTGTTTGAATTCATAAAGCCCCTGGTTTGACACTTTTCTCTATCCCACAGAGTGCCTCACCTTTAACAGGTGACCTAACCTCCAAACCTCGAAAGCCTAGATTTGCTCTTTTTTTTTTTTTGGATAAAAATAATTATGGTAGTACCACATGGGACTGGAGTGAAAAAGCTAAATTGGAGTGTGGCAGAGAACAGACTAAAACAGATCCTTGTTCTCCTTCCTATGTAGATTTGTTGCCAGAAGCAGATGCCTTATCAAGGGCTGCGTACAACCAGCCCCCATATATTCAGGTGGGTCTACACAACACGCTCTTACTAGTAGATTGCAAGTGGACATAATATAGAGGTGGAAATGTATATGCTTCAGGCTTGGGACTCTCTATATTCTTCTATTTCTCCTCTGCCATGTGAATGGTCATGGCAAGAGACGTCTGTGTTGGGAATGTTTGAGGGAGAAATAGCTTTGTTTTAAGTTATTGAAGTTAGATTAATCTCTGCTGTTACTCTTCCATGACTAGTTTAGAGAAAATACTCATAGAAAATGTAGTAAGGTAGCTCAATATATGCTACATGTTGGCACACAGGCACAATGATAATTCAGTTATATTCCTGTGTCTGTAGAAAGCAGTGAGATTTAAGGCACACCACTTTGCTGTTGTGGGCGTTATTTCCATCATCCTTAAAATGTTGGATTGGATGATCTCTGTGGTCTCTCTCAGCTACAACAGTATTTTTTTTCCTTAAAACTATTTGCTTATTACAACATATAAACTGCTCCAAACCAAACCCACAAACTATAAAAAGTGAAATCTCTGTCTGCTGTAAGTACATGAAAAATAAGAATATAAGGGTATTATATGTGATCAAAGGTTTTCAATTTGCGGTCACTCACATTGGAAAGAGCTAAATTGGAACACGTAGACAGATGGCTGGGCCATGTTGGATGCCACTTATGTTGGTCATGAGGCACTTAATACTCAGGAGATTTTAATCAAAAATTTCCCTTGATCTAAAAGAGAACTAGGGATGTGAGATTTTTGGGAGTGACACAGGATTATATGTCATAGGCCAAATGGCAAAAGTCCAAATAACAGGAATGTTAATAATTCTGGTAAGAGAGTCATTCCTGAATTGGATCAATCCTGAGGTTGAGGCTGGTTAGCAAAATAAATGAGTACAGAATAGCAATAAAAACCAGGCAATGATCAGTTTCTAGATATCAATGCTTTAATGAGAAATGAGTTGGTCATGAATGCCTGAGAGAGATGAATTAGTGTTTAAACTCCCAAGATGTAGTAATTTTTGACGGTGGCTAGATCCACCATGTGCTCTAAGGGTGAGTGGTTAAACTGGTGTAGAGGTGAAGGTTAGAAGGACACTGTGTTTGGGGTGCTTGGGTGGCTCAGTTGGTTAAGTGTCCGACTCTTGGCTTCTGCTCAGGTCATGATCTCACAGTTCTTGAGTTGGAGCCCTCCACTGGACTCTGTGCTCACAGAGCAAGTCTACTCAGGATTCTTTCTCTCTCTTTCTGAATAAATAAATAAACAAACAAACAAACAAATAATTTTTTAAAAATGTACACTGTGTTAGAATGAGTTGACCACAGGATATATGGGCATTTCCAATGGCAGGTATTTCAGTGGAGAAGAAAACCATGGTCCTCTACTTCTCGTATTAATAAAAGTGAAATAGTGAAGTGCAAGTCAGTGTATGGCAAGAGGAGGATTGGAGACTGGTAATGCCTTATGGCTTACATTTCAAAAAAGTGAGAAGCTTTGAAAGAGAAGAGAATAAGGGTTTTAAAATTGAAATGGGGGAGACTGTGGAGTTGGGCTCTAGCTCCCAGCTTTGTGGTATTTAAGTCTTAAGAAAATGAGCACTTACCACTGGAGTAGACTGCAGGGCAAGCTGTTCAGTATAAGCAAGAAGGGTGAAAAAGTATCTGCACAAAACTCTGACACAGGCATATGTGTCTATAATGGGGCTCAACTTTGCTACATGAACTGGTTCTCTAGGTCTTGGTTTCCCCATTATTATGATAAAATGAGAAGTTGAGACTTTACCACAGTTTCTCCTAGTTCTAAACTTTTCGATTTTTTAATCTGTAAGGACGGACTTTATCCCCCTATGTTTTCTGAGGTGACATAAGGCACAGACTGTCAAAGTAAAACTTGAACTCTCATGAACTTCAAATGCCCTCAGTGGTAGTTGAGTAGAAGAAAGGGCACTCATAATGTACTTATTAGATGTAAACTCAGCAAAATAATGCAATCTGTTTTGTCAATAATCCACTGATAAGAACACACAATAGATTATGGACAAGGAAGTGAATTGTTTAGGTTAATTAAATGCAAAAAAAAAATTCTACTCCCCTAAGAATACCTTGCTCACCTAATCTGATCATCTTTTGATTTTCATTTCTTGTGATGGTATCGCTCAATATATTTTCTTGTTGTAATGAATTCTTAGGAACATGAGCCCTCACTAAAGCCTTCTTATATTAAATCTTTGATGACAAGGAAAAAAGAGCTTTCAAAATTTCTGTATGTGGGTTCGAATTTGGGGTGCAAATCAAAGAGTAGCTTGTGAGACTGAAAGCTGCAAAGTAATTTAATGTCAAAACCATCCTTGGCTTCAAGTGCCAATCAAATCAATAAATATTTTTGAACATCAGCTCAAGGATTAGGACTTCGTTGTAAAACAAACTGTATGAAGTAACCATGTGCCATTTAAGCTATGGAATAAAATATTACAAATTGAAACAATGAAGCAGTTCTATAATTATGTAATTGTCAGCTTATAATGTTCTCCAAGACATATTTTTATTTGAAAATACTGAAAGTTTCTACTAATGAATGAAACATAACATTTTGGTAAAAACAAATGAAGTGAATCTATATTTTTCTTTACTGAAAGGATACACACCCAAACTAATACTGTTCCTCTAAGGACCAAAACAGGACTGTAAGCTGTCAACAGTGGCTTCACTTTTAATTCATCCTGTTTGAAACAGTTTTTACAATGGTTGTGAATTAATATTATTTGCTTTGTAATAATTATGCTAAAATTAAAAATGAAATAGACCTAAATGTGCTAATATTTGGAAAGTAATAGTTACCACTTTGATTAATAAGATATATTTCACATATATATCAAAATAAATGTATATTTTATTTATAAAAGCAGTGAGGAAACAGTCATTTACACACTCACACACAGGTGTACGTCCTGATACCTACGGTTCCAATTTTCTCACTTTGACTTTCACAAGTTACCATGGAAAAGTAATATCTCACAATGTCCTCAGATAACGTTTCCTCAGGGTCCGCGACATTTTGTTTTTTCTCATTCTCAGGTAAACTGGAGTGCGACTCCAGCCTCTGCAGAGTCTAGGCTGCCCAGTGTACAACTCTAATAAGAACTTTGAGTTTGTAAGGGCACCTGGGTGGCTCAGTCGCTTAAACTTCAGCCCAGGTCATGATCTCATGTTTCATGAGTTTGAGCCCCATGTTGGGCTATGGACTGCCGGCGAAGAGCCCACTTCTGATCCTCTGTGCCCCGCCCCTCTGCCCCTCACCCAATTGCACTCTCTCTCTGACTCTCTCAAAAATAAATAAGCATTAAAAAAAAAAAGGCAAAAAAACTTTGCATTTGTAAATGTCAGCAAAACCCGACTACCACC
This sequence comes from Panthera uncia, assembly GCF_023721935.1. NCBI lineage: Eukaryota > Metazoa > Chordata > Mammalia > Carnivora > Felidae > Panthera > Panthera uncia. The sequence goes on along the minus strand of NW_026057584.1, from coordinate 106,217,196 downwards.
ACCACACAAGGTCTAGAGGCTGGCTGGCAGTTTTCTCCAGGTGGGCTGTGAGAAAGGAGGAAAATTGATGTTCCTCCTTGAACTGGTAGCATAGTAACCCAGATTCATGCTCTTTGGACATGGAAAAAAAATGTAAGTGCTTTTCTGTCAGCGGTTTCCATGAAAAGTTTCACAGCTGGGATTCTGTCCTCTGTGCTGGTGCACATATGTCTCTTGTAGGGGGTTGTATTTGCTTTCTGCCTCTGTTAACAACGTAGCTTTCAACTGTTGCTGTTCCTCTGCCTTTCTAAGTAGCCATATTTGTACATTCTCTGTTTCTGCTTTAGATCTGTTTCTCATGGCACACTCCTGGGTAACTGGAAAGACTCCTCTATCTTTCACCCAAAAGAAATCCTTGGAATGCAACTGGATTCTAATTCTGAGGGTCTCTCCTGGATCCATCACTGATGCTGAGAGTACTCCATGGGCTTCTCATCTTCTAGATTTCTCTAGAAAATAGTGAGACCAAGGATACCATGTCACAAAACTGCACAGAAACACATAATAGGTTCTCCAAGGAGTCTTGTTGAAGTCCCAAGTCTCTGGGCCTAAAGTTAGAAGATATAATCAACCCCAGATGTTCTCTTCTTGGGAGATCAAGATTGCAGCTTTCCCCAAAGAAATCCTTCATTGGTCCTGTCCACACAGTAGGGTTCATAACCCTCATCTGGTTCAGGAGGCAAAAGTTGATGATCTGTTTCTAGGAGATATTTCTTTTGTAAATTCTGCTTTGGCTATGTGTATTTCACACATATTTTATCCTATTATTTTTTTATCTTTTATCCCCCATTCTCCAAACAGAGAGACTGAAACAAGCTAAGGTGTAAGTATTAGACTGACAAGGGTCCCAGGGAGCTGGTTTGAGAAACAGGAGGAGAAACGGAAGAAAGAAGAATGAGCACAAGGAAGCATAATGGACCTTGCCACCACTACATGCTAATTGTTACTCTATCCCATGGCAACAGATGACAAATCATGTGATATGCTTTTCAGGACTTTTAGTGCCCAGCTGGTCAAAATTTTCAAAATTCTCAATTAACTCAAGTGTACCAATTAAATTTCCCAAGCAATGTCCCCACCCCCCCAAACAAAAAAACAAAACAAAACAAAAAAACGTCAAAGGGCATGAAGCAAGAGAATGCAGTCATGGCCTAAGAAAGAACCTAAACATCAGTTATGCCAACACTGAAATAGCTGAAAAAAGATAAATGAGATCAAAGGCAACTCAGGTTGAGCACTGAAGGTGCCCAATATGCTGGTCAAACTTCCATTCTGGTGTCTATTATATATATGTGTGTATATATAGACATAGATTAGAAAGGATACCCAAGCGATTATTAAAATGATACCCAAGCAATTATTAAATGATTTGGGTTACGAGACTGGCTTCTAAGGATGGGAAACAGATTTACTCTTTTTTTCCTCTTTAAAATTTAAATCTGGTGTTAAAAAAAAAAAAAACATAAAAAACAATCTAGAGTTGACTGACACCACGCAAATGCCTCCTGAAGGCCACTTATCTTTCAATGTCTTCAGAGAAACTATATATCAAATAGGTGACTATTATTCCTATGCACCACAAAAAATACTTTACTAAACTTCTATTTTCTAAACAATATACTGTTTTGAAGGTTTTATACTTCAGAGTAAATTGGGGAACCTCTGAATTAGGAAAATCTATGTGGTTTCTTTAAATATGAGGAATTATTATTGGTTGTCTTAATCATGATTATGTAGCACAGCACGTCCCATGTCATTACTATCATTATGAATTCATAAAAAGCATTTCAAGGGAGAAAATCAAAATAAATCACATCATCTTCTATTAGCAATTAACTTGTTTTCATTTACTTGAAATTATATTTTGAAAGATTAGCCACGTTGAGGCACAATGCCCTATTTCATTCATCATAATTACCCTGCAGTAGCCCACATTTGGAAACATACCATACTGTATTTACTAAAAGTATTTACTATTATCTCTTACTGTTTTTATAAGCGCAGAAACTTTCTCAGCCTTTTTTGAGGATGCCTAAGTTGCTAGGAATAGTCTCTCTATATTTTCCTGGGCATGTACACAAGGAAGTCTCTATGGTTTATGGCTAAAGAAAAAACAATGTTGGTTCAAAGGGGATGTATTTATTTAATTTGACTTTATATTGCCTGATTGCTCTACGAAGTGGTTGCATACATCTATATTCCCACAATTATACTTGCTACTCTATATTCTCATCGCTGGTGTCAGACTTCTTACACCTCACCAATATAATGGATATCGAATGGCATCTCATTATGGTTTTATTAGGTATCTATCTGATTACTACTGAGGTTGAGCGTCTTTTAAAATGCCTGTTGACTATTTTGGCTTCCTCCTTTCTGAACTGCATTGCCATTGTTTCTCTCTTACATTGGTTGTGTCTCCTGATTTTTATGAGTTTTTTTATGTATTTTGATTACTGAACTTTTAAGAATAATATGCATTGCAACTATCCTCTCTCAGGCTTTGGCTTGTCATTTAACTTTTCTTTTATCGTGACTTTTATTGATCCAAAGTTTTAAGTTTTAATGCAGTTACACATAAGGTTATTTGTGCTTTTTAAAGAAATATTCCCTATACCAGATCATAAAAATGTGCTCCTATATTTTCTTTAAATACAATTTTTTTCTTTATTTAGCTGGAAATACAATTTTTAAAAAATTGTAAATTTAAATACAATTTTTTCTTTATTCAGCTGGAGTTGGTGTGTGTGTGTGTGTGTGTGTGTGTGTGTGTACATGCACAGGCTCGGATATAGAATGGAAGGTGGATAGAATTATTTAAAAAATTTTTTTTAATCTTTGTGCATTGCCTCTTGTTTAACAATAATTTATTGAATTATGTTTGTCTTGATTACTTTTGACACTTAATTCACATATAAGGATTCCATATAAAAGCACTTCTTCTAGTTTTTTCTATTTTACTGGATTATTCATCCATGTATATTACTCTGATATCATGTTGTTTTAATTTAGAGAAGTTTATACATTGTGAAGTCTGGAAGGGCATCCTTTAAGTTCTTTAAATTTTCTCTAGTTACTTACAGCTTCAGTTCTTTAACATAAATTTCAGGATCAACTTGCCAATTTCAAAACTAAAATATTCTCTTAGGTTCTCGTTGGGAATTCATTTCATTTATGTATTAATTTGGTTAGGATGGGTGTCTTTATGCTCTTGAGAAGAAGGCACATTTCATTGCATTTTCTTTTAAATGGTTTAACATTACACAGATCTTCCTCTGCTCACAGTGGGGTTACCTCCCCATAAAACTATCAAAAGTTGAAAATATCATAAGTCAAAAATACATTCAATACACATAACCTCCGAAACATCGAAGCACAGCCTAGCCCACTTTATAGGTTGTTAGAAGGTGGAGGAGAGACGGTCAAGTATCTTTCAAACTGCAAAAGCACTTTGAGACCAAAAAATGAAGCAAGACACTCCATGCCATCTACACAGTTTTATTCAAGATAAGTTACTGACAGGGGAGATTGAGGTGGGTGGACTGAGGACCCAGACACTAATTAGCTATTCTCTGCTTCAGTCCGGATCTTAATCCACAGCTTTTATAGAGTGAGTGGCATTGTGATGAGGTCACAGGGTAGTTATCTAAAACGGTGCATTCCGTGCTGTGTGTCAGAGGACTCTACTGCTTAAGAAAGATCCCACATGAGTCAGGACATCCATCAACCTCCAAGGGCCCCTGGAACATTAGCCCCGAGGAAAGTCACTGCCCAGGTGTGAACAAGGTGGAGGGCGAAAAGCGGAGTCAGTGTTTTTAGCACTCCTCCGTATGTGCTCACAACACTCACATTTGGGCAAAGTCATCTAACACGAGCTTATTTATTATAATGTGTTGAACGTCTCACGTCTGTTATTGACTATTGTACTGAATGTGAAAAACGGAATGGTTGTATGGGTACAGAATGGGTTTGAGTGTGTGACTGCTACAGCCCGGCAAAACAAGAGAGTATCGTATCTCCTATCACTAGCCAATTTCAAATTTCAAAGTAAGGTTTTTCCTGAAGGTGTCCACTTTTTGCAACACGGTAAAGCCAAAGAATTGTGAGTTGAAGTACCATCGTCGGCGATGATCTGTTCTATGTTATTCTGCCTGTATGTTCCTGCTGTAAGCCAACATCCGAGCAATATTTTAGGGAAAAGCATTGGCAATCTTGAGATTTCATCGTGTAAGGTGTCCTACCATTTTTGAAAGAAAACCTAAACAAGGAAGAAGACCACTTTCAGCTGAGAAACCAAGGAGCTTGGCGTTCCCTGGAACTGGGGGCATCCAAGCAATACTAGTCCGTGACAGGGACCTACACCTACGCAATTCTCAGCTTTTATATGTTCTAGTTTCAGGCTTTATGTTTTTTTTTTATTTCTAATTATTGGTGGGATGTAAGTGCTTTTAAATGATATCCAATTTACCCACTAGCCCAAAGAACTAATAGCTTCTCTGATTTCTGCAAAAAACAGATACGTCCTCATGACATGCTGTATTGAGTACTCTTCAGTTTAGGCTTTCGGTACTCACGTGTGTTTATCAAGAGTTGGTTTGGCTTGTTCCCAATTCTATCTATTCCCAATTCTATTCTAATTGTATATGTTAATTCCATAATACAATTTAATTATCCTGTAAACCAATTAACGTAAGTGTAAAAATGATATCTATTCCGTAATATATAAACAATATCATTTAGAAAACAGTTAGTAAAGATGAGTATACAAAACATAAGTCAGTCACTTGAGGTACGGGTGACATAAGATTAATAAGAGAAATATTTTGGGGCCCTTTGGTGGCTCAGTCAGTTAAGCATCTGACTCTTGGTTTCGGCTCAGATCATGATCTCAGTTCCTGGGTTTGAGCCCCATGTCAGGCTTCACGCTAACAGTGCAGAGCCTGCTTGGGATGCTCTGTCTTTCCCTCTTTCTCTGCCCCTCCCCTGCTTATGCTCTCTCTCTTTCTCTTTCTCTCTCTCTCTCTCTCAAAATAAATAAATTTTTAAAAAAAGGAACTATTTTGAAATAAGGGCAATTGTGTATCTTTTGCTTCTGGTTTATGCTTTTACTTTAATGACATAAAACTGGAAATAGCAAGGGGTGCCAGGGTGGCTCAGTTGGTTAAGTAGCAGAATCTTGACTTTGGGTCAGGTCAAGATCTCATGGTTCATGAGTTCAAGTCCGGCATCTGGCTCTTCACTGAAAGTGTGGAACCTGCTTAGGATTCTGTCTCCCTCTCTCTCTGCCCCTCCCCACCTGTGCTGCCTCTCTCTCTCTTTCTCTCTCTCTCTCAAAATGTAAACAACAAAAAGCAAAGTAACAGGAAATAGCAAAAGCCTCATCGTGGACTCCTTTTATGAAAAAAAGAAATTTGCAGCACCCATCAAGGACTTATATTAAAGAAAAAGGCTTGGCCTTATGATCCAGGATTAACACATTAATTATCCTTTACATGTTTTTGGTAAAAGTAAAATATTTAAGGCACATATAGTTTTTATATATGTGATTTTAACCACTGATCCCTCTTGTGTTCCACTAAATTTGTTTACTTACTCCCTGTACCAATGTGAAACCTAAAAGTATCAGCCGATTTCTACAAAAGCTAGCCTTCCCTTTGCCACTTTATCAAATGCTATCTGTGGCTCTAAGACTCTCTCCATCTAATGTGAAAACCTTATACCTCTCTTCTCCACAAGTCAGATTCTCCACCTGCTGTGGCAATCACGGGGATTTCTAAAGGAATGCTTTGAAAGGAAGAGTCTCTGCCTTCTTGCAGCTGAAATTGAAAATAACTTCCCCATTGAGCAAAATACAGATAACCTGAAAGTTTCTGAGAAACTCCATCAAACGGCCCTCCTGAAGCAATGCCTCTAGGCAATACTGTTTTATTTCTTTAATTCCGACACAGGTAAGCTGCAAAAACACTTGGCATGTTATTGGTCATTGAAAGGACTATCCATAGATACCTTCCAAATTAAAAAAAAAAAAAAAGATATTTACTGTCTTAATGTACAGTTGCTACCTGTTTTTATTTCTTTTTAACTTTACAAAACTGGCCACTCTGAGAAGTTGGGCCTTCAATATTTCTAAAAGGGATACTAATAGTTTAAAGGTATATTTAGTTTTCTGGTTCCCGGATGAAGAAGCATCTATTTCACTTTAGAATATATAATTACTATTATCATTATTAATTATTATTTGTGAGTGTTTGTGTGTTGCTTTGTTTGCTGAAATAGATTTCAGGTTTATAGATATTGAGCAAGAAATTCCCACCAATGTTCTGGGAGAAAAATTTAGACTCAGCCTAAATGTGGATATAAAAATGCAAACCAGGGGCGCCTGGGTGGCTCAGTCGGTTAAGTGTCTGACTTCGGCTCAGGTCATGATTTCACAGTCTGTGAGTTCGAGCCCCACATCGGCTCTGTGCTGATGGCCTGGAGCCTGCTTCCTATTCTGTGTCTCCCTCTCTCTCTGCCCCTTCCCTGCTCATGCTCTGTCTCTCTCTGTCTCAAAAATAAATAAAAACATTAAGAAAAAAAATTTTTAAATGCAAACCAATAGGCGCCTGGGGGGCGCAGTTTAGCATCCACCTTCAGCTCAGGTCATGATCTCACAGTCTGTGAGTTCGAGCCCCGCTTTGGGGTCTGTGCCGACAGCATGGAGCTTGGAGCCTGCTTCAGATTCTATGTCTCCTCTCTCTCTCTTTCTCTCTCTCTGCTCCTCTGCCTTTCAAGTTTTGTCTCTCTCTGTCTCTCAAAAATGAATAAACATTAAGGAAAAAAAGGAAACATGGCCCAAGATCCTATATTTACAGATATGTACATATTTATTTAGATTTATAAATTTGTGTTATATATTTGTGTTCTGTTTATATTCTATTTATATACTGATATCACATTTGTATTCATATTATATTTATACATTATATGTATAATTTATACATTTGTATATTATATTATAATTGTATTGTATTTTATATTTATAATATATATATTACATTTCTATTTATATGTAATAAAAATTCTGTGTCCTTAACTTTATCTTTAGTGTAAAGAATCAAGTGAGCAAAACCTAACAAAATATTTTATTTTATTTTTTTTTGTAATTTTTTTAATGTTTATTTTTGAGAGAGAGAAAGAGAGAGAGAGTGCGAGCAGCGGAGGGGCAGAGAGAGAGGGAGACATAGAATCCAAAGCAGGCTCCAGGCTGAGCTGTCAGCACACAGCCTGATGCAGGGCTCGAACTCACAGGCCACAAGATTATGACCTGAACCGAAGTCAGCCGCTCAACAGACTGAGCCACCCAGGCACCCCATTTCTCCAATTATTCTTAGGATACGTATTCATTTACTCCTGTATTCTTCTCAGTATCTCTGACACAGTACAATTACTGCACTTTATAATAAAAATCAAATGAAATTAAAACAACCATCAAGTGAAAATTAAATAATAGTATTTAATATCCCTTCTTTATATTGTATATTCTTTGTTAAGTATGGCTGGACAATGTGTAATATTTAAAGAAAGATCTATATCAAATGTTCAGTTTAAGATATCATAAAAACATATTTTTTAAAAGAAAAATTTAAATAAACTGTTGAAAGAGTTAAACTCAATTGTTCTTGAAATTTCACACATCACATATAAAAGAATTTAGTGAAGACATATTTTATATGAACACCAAAGACTTTCAGTTAATATTTGACAGATTCCGAAGTGGAAAGAAAGTAATAAGTTTTTTTTTTTTTTTTTTTGATTAAGGACTGGGTTTTAAGAATAAATACATTTTAAATTTTTTTTTTTAACGTTTATTTATTTTTGAGACAGAGAGAGACAGAGCATGAACGGGGGAGGGGGAGAGAGAGAGGGAGACACAGAATCCGAAACAGGCTCCAGGCTCTGAGCGGTCAGCCCAGAGCCCGACGTGGGGCTCGAACTCACGGTCCGCGAGATCGTGACCTGAGCTGAAGTCGGACGCTCAACCGACTGAGCCACCCAGGCGCCCCTAGAATAAATACATTTTAGGCAGTAATTACTATTTTATCTCTTTATCATTATAAATTTAGTCATCACGTTTCCAAAGTTTTCATTTGTGTCCAGGCACACTACTTCAACAACCCTGTGTAGCTTCTGCCGTCAATAACAACAAAGTTTCACTTGAAGTTCACAGAAAGACATTTTGTGGAAACTACATTAATTTCTATTATATTTTATTTCTTTCTGATTTGTGTGTATATATATATATATATATATATATATATATTATTTAAGGTGTTTAATCATGGATATTGGTCTACCTAAATTTTTTATTCACATGAAATATTTAGATGCCTAAGTTGACAGATTTATTTTTCTTATATATAATATGTAGATAGCCATATATCTCTGTGATCTATGAGAAATTTTCATATGGAAATATTCACGTGAAAGATTCAGTGCCTGCACAGAGTTAAATCAGTACCAATTGAACATATTTTTACCATTTTTTTTCTTAATGTCATTCATATTAGGTGACACACAGTTCAATTCTACAAGAAATACAAGTGTACTGTAATCAAAATATTGATTTTTCTGCCTTGGATGTTATTTAAATTTTAAATATTTTTCTCAAATATCATATGATGTGTAGAGCAATGTCAATTAAATAATGCACACTTGTAATATTTAAATTAATTTACCTACACATGCACCTTTCCTAGTGTTCTTTACTTCATGTCATGTTAAGTTCTGTGCACTGTCCCTCACTTTTTTCTTGAAGGACTCCCTTTAGTATTCCCTGTAAGGAAGATTTTCTAGTAAGACATTTTCTTCCTCTCCTCTTCCCCCTCCCCTTCTTCTTCTCCCTCTCCTTCCTCCTACCCCTCCTCCATCATTTTCTGGAGGTGTTACATATGCTTACAACTGGGTAAGCTGCCAGCTCCATTTACTGCCTGCACAATATGGAGAATCTTTCATTATGTCTATTCATTGTCCCTATCAGTCCCAGCTGGCAGTGTTTTTGCTGATATTCTTGGAAATCTTGGGTCTTCTTATATGTCAAATGTTCTGTGCCATTAGACAGCGGGTTCTCCACAGATTCTTCCTAGATAACCCTATCTCTGATCCTAGTTTCTGCTGAGATGGATTGATCATCACCTATCTAATTTTTGTGGCAAATTGTCATCCAGCCTCAACCTTGACCCTTTCTTTCTGGATAGGCTAAGAAATTTCCAAAAGATCAATGTCTGTTTTCTTTTTAGCTTAATAGCTTCTTCTTCAATTTATCTGTTTCTCCACATTTTACAATAAGCAACAAGAAACCAGACTGTTAATTCAACACATTTCTGAAAAATCTTTACAGCTAAATATTCAAGTTCATCACTGACCAGTTCTACTTTCCACACAAAAGTAGAAGACAAGTCAACTACACTTTCCAGTTTAGAACAAAGATGATTTTTCTTACAGTAATCAATAAACTCGCTCCTTATTTCCTTCTGCCAACTCAACAGAAACACTTCTAATGTTCATGTTTCGTTTTTTTTTATAAATTTTTTTTTAAGTTTATTTATTTTTGAGACAGAGAGAGACAGAGCATGAACGGGGGAGGGTCAGAGAAAGAGGGAGACACAGAATCGGAAGCAGGCTCCAGGCTATGAGCCATCCACCCAGAGCCCGACGCGGGGCTCAAACTCACGGACCGTGAGATCGTGACCTGAGCTGAAGTCGGACGCTTAACCGACTGAGCCACCCAGGCGCCCCTAATGTTCATGTTTCAATCAATGTTCTGTTCATGATAATATATGTATTCTCTAAGATGATAGAAGTTCCCTCTATTATCATCTTCTCTTCTTTCTGAGATCTTTCCAGAACCACCTTTGACATCAAATTTTCTATAAACGGTCTCTTCAAGACAACCTCGGCTTTTTTTATCATGCTCTCAAAATTCCTCCAGTCTCCCCCTACTACCTAATTCCAAAGCCCTGTCCTCATTTATAGGTGTTTATTAAAGTAACGCCCCACTTTCCAATACCAAACTCTGCATTTGTTAGGATTCTCTAGAGAAACTAAATGAACAGAACCAATAGGTTGCCACCTGTAACCTGGAGAACCAGGAAAGCTAGTGGTGCAGCTAAGTCTGTGTTTGAAGTTCTGGGAATCAGAGAGCATGGGGGTGGGAGCTAGGGCAATGTTAGAAATCCAGGTCTGAATTTGAAATCCTGAGGACCAGAAGCACCAGTGTTTGGGAGAGAAGAGGGATGTCTCAGCTCAAGCAGAGAAAGTAAATCTCCCCTTCTGCCTTTTTTTCTATTCAGTCCCTCAAAGGATTGGCTAACATCTACCCACATTGGTAAATAGATCCTACTCAGTTGACTGGTTCAAATGCTAATCTCTTCTAGAGACATCCTTACAGACACACCCAGAAGTAACATGTTTCCAGTTATCCAGGCATCATTTAGCCCAGTCAAGTTAATACATAAAATTAATCCATGCGATTGTCACAACAAATTATTACAAATTCAGTGGCTTAAAAAATTTGTTTCCTCACTCTTCTGGAGACCAGAGGTCCAAAACCAAGCACTGGCAGAGCTGACACTCTCTGGAGAGTCTAGAGGAGAAACTTCACACAGCCTCTCTCCTACTTTCTATTTGTTTCCAGCAATCCTTGCATTCCTGGCTGGCAGACACATCACTCCAATGCCTGCCTCTATGCTTACATCATTGTATTCTGTGTATTGCTGTTGTTTGTTTGTTTGTTGTTGTTGTTGTTTATTTAATATGGACACTCACTGAATTTAAGACTGACTCTAACCTGGTATAATTTAATTTTATTTTCATCTTAGTTATACCTGCAAAAACCCACTTCCAAATAATGTCACATTCTGAAATTCTGGGTGAATGTGACTTCTGGTGGGTCACTCATCAACTTTCTACACTATATTAAGTGTGTTAATAACTTTCTGTGTGTGAAATTAGCAGCTTTCACAACAATAAATTATTACATTGGATTATACTCTCAAAATTATATGTACGTATAATTTTTTTCAAAAATTTTTTTCAAAATGATACGTGGTAGTTCAATGAATGATATAATGCCAATGAGTAAAAGAGAAATGGCAATTTTTATTTGAGTCCTGTTTAGAATGCTTCCCTGTATTTGGAGGTGAATATTTAAGTATTACAAATTGCATATAAATGACAAACCTTGACAGCACTGATTAAACATGTTGGCAACTTCCGTAATTGAAATGACATCACCAGTGGGAGTTTGGCAATTGAGTTAGCTTTCCAAATGTGTGAAGTCAAAGGAAAAACCAAGTAGTAAATATTAGTCAATAAAACCTCAGAGTGCTGATACACATAGGGATTAGACATTCTCTAATTGCATTACAATTTCTGCATTTCACTTAATGGCAGGAAAACATATTCTTTTGTTTCTTTTTAACTCACTATTCAGACCCTCATTAAGGAGTTAAATTTTCCAAAAGTTTTATGAGTTCTCTATAAGGAGGCAAATACTTTCTTTTAGTTCTTTTTTTTTTTTCCTTTGATGAATCCTTCATTGAAAATGTATCAGCAATGAAACAGGACCACAGTTAGCACCTCAGATAAAGCCTCCAATTTGAGGGGTGCCTGGGTGGCTCAGTCGGTTAAGCGTCCCACTTTGGCTCAGGTCATGACCTCGTGGTTTGTGAGTTCGAGCCCCGCATCGGGCTCTGTGCTGACAGCTCAGAGCTTGGAGCCTGCTTCAGATTCCGTGTCTCCGTTGTCTCTCTCTGCCCCTCCGCCACTTGTGTTCTGTCTATCAAAAGTAAATAGAGTATAAAAAAAAATTAAAACAAAACAAGAAAAAAAACCCTCCAATTTGATATTATTCTCCCCAAACATAAGTGTATCCACTGGTAAAATATGCAATGTGAATTTTGGCTTTTGCCTTAAAACATCAATTATTTATAAGAATGTAAGGTACAAGATTACAAGATATTTATAAGAATATCAGAAGACATGTTCTTTCACAAAGACAGTTTAATTTGAGGTCAATTTGAATTAGTGATTTTTCTAGAAAGCACTGAACAATATGGTAGTCAATAGCCACATGTGGCTCTTTAAATTAAAATTAATTAAATTAATGAACTTAAAACTGCAGTTTCTGGGGTGCCTGGGTGGCTCAGTTGCTTAAGTCTTCAACTTTGGCTCAGGTCATGGTCTCATGGGTTGTGAGTTTCAGGCCCTCATCAGGCTCTGTGCTGATAGCTCAGAGCCCGGAGCCTGCTTCAGATTCTGTGTCTCCCTCTCTCTCTCTCTCTCAAAAATAAATAAACATTTTTTTTAAACTGCAGTTCCTTAGTTACATGGGCACATTTCAATGTTGTATAGTCACATATGGCTAGTAGCTACCATATTGAACAGTGCAGATATAGAACATTTCTATCACAGCAGAAAGTTCTATTGGAAAACACTGCACTGGAGTATCAAACATTAGATACTGTTTAAATATGCATATGTATGTTCATAGGTATGTATTCACATGCATTTATGCATCAACATAGTTTGTATGCTAATAAATAGTTGCTTGATTCTAACAATGAAATGTTTAAATATCTATTCCACTGTGGTGTTATGCTCAGTTACTTTTGGCTACGATAGAATTGTGTTACCGAATTGGAAACCTTACCTCTTCTAGAATACATGAATAACAATGCAGTTCCCCGAAACTTGATTACAAAAAAAACAAGAACTTTACTTAGGTTGAAGCATTGGTTATAAGGCTGAGAAGAGAGAGAGACAGGCTACTCTATCACTGGAAATTTACACACAGATAAAGTGAAACAGCCATCAGAGTGATGAATGGGGTTTCTTGTTATCTTACTGTCTATATCATTTCCAACTCCGATCCCCAAACAACGCCCAGATGATATGGGGAAAGCAAAAGGAGAATTGCCCCACATATTTTATTTCCACTCCAGGAATCCAAGAAGATTTTCAGCTATATTTATAAATAGGATTGACCTCATTTTTCCTTCATTAATCTTAGAGTTTAATTTTTGCCACACATAATCCAAAACCTGTTTCTGTAGGTCAGGGCAGGATATCTTTTTACCCCACATTTATGTTTGCATTTTGTTTTTCAGATTAATGTGGTATCTTCTCTCTGTAAGACTGAAGAAAATTTATTTTGAAACGTCCATTTGGGTTTTAGAGCCAGGTGAAGTGAAACAAGAAGTCCCAAGATGTTTTGACACAGCAAAATAAGCAATACTGACCAATTGGTGGGTCCGCGGGATAAGTTGTGGCATTTATCATGAAAATGTGCATGTTCCTTCTGGTAGCACATTTGCTATATTAAGAAGGCATCCTACCGGAAGCAGGTGTTTCCGTCTCTCCCACTGCCTGGGTATAACAGGTACAGCCCTAGATGTAGAATCAAAGCAATGGTTTCCGGTCTTAGCGCTGTCATACAATGTTGAATAAATGATTTGGCCTTTCTGCGTTTCAATTCACTGATCTCAAACATGTCTTAATAAAAAAACATGCTTGATATTTGATAATTCAAAAACATGAAACTAATGATGGTAGCAATGCCATCTATATTTATTGCTTACCATGTAGACCCTGAATCTTAGGTTATACATTGCAGGTAACTATCTAATTTGGTCCTCCCAAGTCTACAAGGGAAGAAGTTTCATTGTATTTATTGTGCAGGTGACACAACTGTTTCCTTGGGCTGAGAGGAGCAATCCGGTTCATTGAGGATCACGCACCATTTTAGTGGCCTCTAGGGAATGGTCAGGATATGGTGGAGGTTGTCTAATTTCGGAAACTGTCATGTCAATTAATCCTTATACTTATGTAAAGATGCTTGAAAATGAGTGCAGATTGTTACTTTAGGATTAGAAATAGTGTACTTGAGAACTTGGACTTTCCTGTTCTTTTTTAGCTTTCTTGATCATTATGTACCAATACACTTCAAAGCACATATAAACACCTCGATATTTTGCTCCAAGAAGGCAACAGCAAAACTTTTAGGTGATTCGTGTGTGTGTGTGTGTGTGTGTGTGTGCGCGCGCGCGCGCAACAGTAATAACTCCTTGTATTTACTCACTGCCATTTGAAATGATTAGAATTCTTTTCATATCTTTTATCGCTTTTCCTCTTTTAGGTAAGGGTGGGGATTGGTGTTTTGTACAAGTAGGTGGAATATGATTATCATTCCTATTTGAATACAATAGTGACTTCCCCAAGAGTATTAGTAGGATATGAGACAAGATCACATATCTCCTAATTCTTATTTCCTGTCTCTTTCCATTACATGTAAATACTATATTATGGGACCTGGAGAAGGAAAAATGCTCCCATGGTCACAATAAGAAAAACATTTCATAAAATGACCCATTGTATGATTTTCAGAATTTGTTCTGTATTCTATACATCATGGTTCCCATTCTCCTCATTCTCTCCTGTCCCAAATGCTTTTCTAATCGTTAGTATAACTCCTCTGATGTTTTTTTCAAAATTAGCTAGGAGAGTCTTACTTGTTTGTTGTATACTGCAACTTTCCCCATATCTGCACACTGCTAATATTTTTCAGATTCTCTTTTTTGCCTTTATTATAAATGTAGAACTCCTTAATTTGGTATGAGAGGCTCTTCAGGACCTCACCCATTTACAATACGCCCCACCCAACACTAAGAGTCCACCATGAATCTAGGCAGCATAGGCTTTCAGCTCTCCTTGATTCTTCCCATAATGTTGTCTCCTCGTTTTTCTTCCTTGGGTATTCTTCTAGCTCAATTAAACTCATTAAATGATAAGTTAGCATTATTTCCTCTCACACGATCTTTCCAGTGTTCCCTTTGTTGGCAAAAAAAAATCTTGCACTTGCTCTTGTTATTGCAATATTGTAGTATGTCATTACCATTTCTGATGAGAGCTCAACATTTAAGGCAGGGTGCTGTCTTGCTTGCCTTTGTTGTGGTCAAGGTGAACAGCAGGATATCTGATGCCTAGTGAATTTAATTGATTCATTTTATAACTCCTCCTTAAATAATGAGAGAAAGGTTAGATTTCTATGTGTAATACACACTAAATAGGTGTAGGTACCAAAGAATATCCTGAACCCATGGCTATTTTGATTAGTTACCTTCAGTTAAGTTACAAGTCATGTTCAACTTACAGACCTAAGGTTTTATGAGTGCAAGCCCTTTACAGAGACATCCGGGTCTTCACTGTGAAGAGCTGTCCATCTTTTCTTAGGTCATATGTCTCCTTGTAATCATGTTCGTTATTGTTCTGGCTTTACAAGATAACAAGCAGTCAGTTAACATGTGGAGCCCTTTGTTCCAAACACATGCTAAAAAATTACAAACTGTATGTCGTTGAAACCAGACAAGAAATTAGGATGCAGCTTTCTAATTTTTCTGTTTATAAATGAGGAAACAGAAGGTCAGGGAGGTTAAAAAACCTGTCCAAAATCATACAGTTAACAAATTCTAGATCTATAATTCAAATTAATGTCTAGTTGATCAGGGCAAATATGCTTAACCACTATGTGACTATGCTTTGTTATTAAAAGCATAGTCAAGGGGGGCGCCTGGGTGGCGCAGTCGGTTAAGCGTCCGACTTCAGCCAGGTCACGATCTCGCGGTCTGTGAGTTCGAGCCCCACGTCCGGCTCTGGGCTGATGGCTCGGAGCCTGGAGCCTGTTTCAGATTCTGTGTCTCCCTCTCTCTCTACCCCTCCCCCGTTCATGCTCTGTCTCTCTCTGTCCCAAAAATAAATAAAAAACGTTGAAAAAAAAAATTAAAAAAAAAAAAAAAGCATAGTCAAGGGGAGCCTGGGTGGTTCAGTCAGTTAAGTGTGCAACTTCAGCTCAGGTCATGATCTCGCAGTTCATGAGTTCAGGCCCCACGTCTGGCTTTGCACTGACAGCTCAGAACCTGGAATCTGCTTTGGATTCTATGTCTCCCTCTGTCTCTGCCTCTTTTCCACTCACGCTCTCTCTGTCTGTCTCTCTCAAAAATAAAGAAGCATTAAAAGAAAAGTTTAAAGCATAGTCAAAGCATATCTATTTGTCAGCACTAAAGATGAAAATTCCAGGCTCAGAAAAATACCAAATTACTATGCATTGCAGATCATTGGGATAGACTGTATGTAATCAACACACTGCAGGAATTACCAGATGACCAATTATTTTTTGTATTCTAATTTTCCTGGCAAAACTAAAGGCATTAAAATGCCTTTAAAAACATGAGATATTTCAGTAAGAGTCTTTTTTAATTTTACTTTACCTAGCATCTTTACATTATTTCGTTTCCTAAGTAGTCTTTCAATAGAATAAAAATTTCTGGTAAACTTGACACAAGATTCTGGCTCTGTTTAGTTATGTTACTCAGAGTAAATGAGTTGACTGGCATGTACATTCATAGTTTATTCTCTTGTGAGTACTCTAAGTATGTTTTTTTTTTTTGTAAGTAGAAGTTACTACCTAAACTTACAGATAATTCTGTGACATCCATCATCATCATAAAATGTTAAGCTGATCCTGAAAGCCAGTTGACTAGATGTGGCCTTGTTTAAACTACATCACAGCGTGTGAGTCTTGGTGGCTAGGGTGGTAATGAGTACTACTTTTTATTTGAATTCATATTCCTATTAATTCTTAGGCTGCCATTAATGTTTGTTTATTGCATTTAACTACAATGAATTAAATTATGCTAAATTGAATGAATTGAATCAATCCATATAATAAATCTGTATTATGTTTATGTACTAATAACCTTTATTTTAGAAGTTTTGTTTCAGAAAAGTTCTAAATGAATTATGCTTGATTATAGAATCAGCAGTAGGAGACCCAGGTCTCTCAATTCGAAAATCACTGTTAAGTCCTCATTTACATGTTACTCAGTTCAGCAAGGCATCTAAAAAACATAGTTCACTTAAGAAGAGAAGGAATAAATACTTCGGAAGATAAAATTCAAATCGCTCAGAGTCTGTTTAGGGCTTGTAAAAATGAAAAAGAAAGTCTTAACCACGTTTCTTCCTTTATGTCAATGTGCTTTTCATCCCAGCGTGTGAGGTTGCAAAAATGCATAATAAATTAAGTGAATGTGTTTCTTTCAGTTACCATTTCCTAAATAATGTATTAGTCAAAAAAGAGTAAAATTCCATGTTTTCTTTAGCCTTTTTTTCCATAGAACACGGAACCTTCTTATTATGGGAATTCAGTGAATAAATAAGCAATGCAACGTGTGTTAAAATTAGGTTAGAATTTTACTGTTCCATGGGAACTTTTTTTTTTAATTTTTAGATGAAAATCCACAAAGCCGTGCTTTCATAATGACTTGATTCTTCAAAAATATTATTTCTTTCTCTCCATCTTTGCATCACCTGATCTTTTTTTATCTGTCTTTGTGCTTCTAGGTGTTTGCTCCTCCACACCACCACCAGATTGTTCTTCCTACATTTTCCCATGACCATGCTCCCTAATGAAAAAACACCCAATGCTTTCTAGGATCACTAGAAAAATCTAGAACATTTTGGTTCAGAATTCAAAGGTTTTTAGGTTTTTCTCCACCCCATGGATCACTCACCTTTTTTGTAATGAGATATAATTGAAATATAGCACAATCTCAATTTCAGATATATAACATAATGATTCGACGTTTGTGTGTATTGTGGAATGATTACCACAATAGGCCTAGTTAAGATTCATTACCGAACATAAAGATTTTTTTCTTTTGATGAGAACTTTTAAGATCTACTCTCTTAGCAAGTTTTCAGCCAACAGTGTTACAGTATACATGATAGCCATAGTTACCATGCTACGTAGGACATCACTAGAACTTATAGATAACTAGAAGTTTGTACCGTTTGACTAACTTCACCCATTTTGCCCCAGCTCCCCTTCTGGAAACCACCAATTTATTCTCCTTATCTATGAGTTCAGGGTCATTTTGTTTTATATATTCCACATATCAATGAAATTCCCTGGTATTTGTCTTTGTCTGGCTCATTTAGCATAATGCTTTCAAGGCCCATCCATATTGTCATAAATGGCAAATTTCCTTTTTTGTGGCTGAGTAACATATATAAAATAATCCTATATGAAAATATAATTATATATAATATGATATCTTGATGTTATATTATATATAAAAACATATATTGATATTATATTAGTATTATATATTATAAGTATGATACATATATATATATCATATTTCCTTTATTTTTTCAACCATTGATGGACACTTACTTTGTTTCCATATCTTGGTTATTGTACATAATGCTGCAATGAACGTGAGGCTGTGTATATCTTTTTGTGATAAGGATTTTGTCTCCTTCAGATAAATTCCAAAAAGTGGAATTGTTGGATGCTATAGTTCTATTTTTAATTTTTTGAAGGAAACTCCATATCATTCTTCACTGTGGCTGCACCAATTTACATTCCCACCAATAGTTCACCAAAGTTCCCTTTCTTCATATCTTAGTCAATATTTATTATTTCTTATCTTGATAATAGTCATTCTAACAAGTGTGAAGTGAAATCTCATTGTGGTTCTGATTTGCATTTGTCTAATGATTAGTGATATTGAGCACCTTTTCATGCACCTGTTGACCATTTGTATGGCTTCTTTGAAAAAAATGTCTATTCAGATCATCTGTGCTTTTTTAATTCCAATTGCTTTTTTTTTCTATTGCAACATATGAGTTCTTTGTATATTTTGGACATTAATATGCAAATATATGATTTGCAAATAATTTCTTCCATTCTGTAGATTGCCTTTCCATTTTTACTGATAGTTGGCTCTGCAGAAGTTTTTTTTTTAGTTTGATGTCAACTCACTTGTGTATATTTGCTTTTGTTTCCTTTGACTTTTGGTGTCAAATCCAAAAAAAAAAAAGTCATTGTCAAGACTAGTATCAAGGAGCTTATCACTTATGTTTTCTTCTAGGAATTTTATATTTTCATAGCTTCAGTTCAAGTCTTCATCTATTTTGAATTAATTTTTGTGTATGGTATAAGATAGTGGTCCAGTTTCATTTTTTTCATTGGTTTTTCATTTTTTCCACCACCATTTATTGAGTAGACTGTATTTTATCCATTGTATATTCTTGGCTCCTGTGTTGTAAATTAATTTATATGTGCTTGTGCTTATTTCTGGGATCTTTATTGTTCCATTGATCTATATGTCTGTTTTCATGTCAATGTCATATTGTTTTTTTTAAATTTTTTTAATGTTTATTTATTTTTGACAGAGAGAGAGAGACAGAGCATGAGCGGGGAGGGGCAGAAAGAGAGGGAGACACAGAATCCCAAGCAGGCTCCAGGCTCTGAGCTGTCAGCACAGAGACTGATGCGGGGCTCAAACTCACAGACTGTGGGAACATGACCTCAGCCGAAGTCAGACGTTCAACCGTCTGAGCCACCCAGGGGCCCCAATGTCATACTGTTTTGAATATTCCAGCTTTGAAATCAAAAACTGTCATGCCTCCTACTCTGTTTCTCTTTCTCAAGAGCACTTTGGTTACTTGGTATCTTTATGGCTCCATACAAAACTTAGGATTATTTATTTCTGTAAAAATTACCATGTGAATTTTAATTAGCAATGAATATGTAGATTGTTTTGGGGACTATGAACATTTTAACAATATTAATTCTTCCAATCCATGGCCATAGAATATCTTTCCATTTATTTGTGTCTTCTTTTTTAAAAATCAATGTCTTATAGTTTTCAGTGTATAGGTCTTTCACTTTCCTGGTTAAGTTTATTTCTAGATATTTTATTCTTTTTGAAGCAGTGGTAAATGGTATTGTTTTCTTATTTTTTGATAGTTTTTATTAATATTTAGAAATGCAACAGATTTTTATATATTGATTTTGTATCCTGAAACTTTACTGAATTCATTTATTAGTTCTAACCAATTTGGGTGGAACCTGTAGGGTTTCTATGTAATATCATGTTATCAGCAAATAGTGACATTTTACTGTTTCCTTTTTGATTTGAATATATTTTATTTCATTTTCTTGCCTCAATGCTTTTGCTACAAGTTGTAATACTATGTTGAATGGCAATAGTGAGAATATTTGTCTTTTACGTACCTTAGAAGAAAAAGTTTCAGCTTTTCACCATTGAATGTAATGTTAGCTATGGCCTTATATATGGTTTTTGTTATGTTGAGGTACATTCTATCTATATACAGTTTGTTGACAGTTTTTATCAAAATGCTGAGTTTTGTCAAATGGTTTTCCTACATTTATTAAGAATATTATATGATTTCTATCCTTCATTTTGTTAATGCAATACATCACCTTTTTTTGACTTAAAGATGTTGAACCATCCTTGCATCCCTAGAATAAGTTTAACTTGATCATGGAGTATGGTACTTTCAATGTGTTATTGAATGGGGTTTCCCAACACTTCATTGATATTTTTTCTATCTGTGTTCATCAGGGATATTGTTCTGTAGTTTCCTTTTCTTGTAGTGTCTTTGTCTGGTTTTAGTATCATAGTGATGATGACGGCCAAGTTTACTTGTTTATTTTGAGAAAGGAAGAGCCAGCATGAGTGGGGGGCAGAGAAAGAGAGGGAGAGAGAGAATTCCAAGCAGGCTTCACACACTGTCAGCATGGAGTCCAATGTGGGGCTCGAACTCATGAAACCATGAGATCATGATCTGAGCCGAAATCAAGAATTGGACATTTAACTGACTGAGCCACCTAGGACCCCGAGTTTGGAAATGTTCTAGCCTCTTCTATTTTTTTTGTAAGAGTTTGGGAAGGAATTTGATATTAATTCTTCTTTGAATATCTGGAAGAATTCAACAATGAATCCATCTGGTCCTGGACTGGTTGTTGGAAGTTTTTTGAATGTTGATTAAATCTACTTACTAGTAATCATGTTCACATTTTCTGTTTCTTCATAATTCAGTCTTGGTTAACTGTATGTTTCTATGAATTTCTTCATCCTTTTAAATTGTGCAGGATGTTGACATGTAATTGTTCATAGTATTCTCAGGATCCTTTGTGTTTCTGTGGTTGTTATATCTTCTTCTTCACTTCTAATTTTAGTTATTTGAGTACTCTCTTTTTGCTTAGCAATTCTAGCTAAGGGTTTTTCTATTTTATCTTTAAAAAAACTTTAACTTTTAGTTTTATTGGTATGTTCTGTTGTCTTTTTAGTGTCTATTTCATTCATTTCCATTCTGATCTCTGATATTTTCTTCCTTCTACTAATTTTGGACTTTGTTCTTCTTTTTCTAGTCTCTTGAAGTGTAAAGTTGGGTTGTGTATTTGAGATCTTTCTTTTTTTTAAGTAGGCATTTATCATTTATGAACTTCCCTCTTAGAACTGCTTTTGCCGCATTCCGTAAGTTTTGGTATTTTGTATTTCCATTTCATTTGCCTCAAGATATTTTTTATTTTTATTTTTTTCTTTGACTCATTGGTTGTTCACTAGCAAGTTTTTTAATCTCTACATACTTGTGAATTTTCCAATTTTCTTCTCGTGATTTATTTATAGTTTTATACCATTGTGGTCAGAAAAGATCCTTGGTATATAATTTCCATATTCTTAAATTTATTAAGACTTGTTCTGTGGCCTAACATATGACTTATCCTGAAGAATGTTCTATATGTACTTGAGAAGAATGTGGTAGAATCTGTTTATTACTTTTTCTTTCATAGCTTCCAATACACAAATTTTAACACTTATTTATTTTTGAGACAGAGGGAGACAGAGCATGAATGGGGGAGGGTCAGAGAGAGAGGGAGACACAGAATCTGAAACAGGCTCCAGGCTCTGAGCAGTCAGCACAGAGCCCGACGCGGGGCTCGAACTCACATACCTCGAGATCGTGACCTGAGCCGAAGTCCGACGCTTAACCGACTGAGCCACCCAGGCGCCCCCCAATACACAAATTTTAGTTCATTCAAGCTGTCCGTGTTTCAAGTCAATGATTTATATATTTATATTTTGAAATATAATCCCTAATTCAGTGTAAAGAATGGCTTAAATGGTGGCAATAAAGAAGGCAGGAAGATATATGTACAATCTTTAAATGAATAGCTCCAGAAGAAAAGATAATACAGATGCAAGAACAGATAGTCAAATATGTAATGAAAACACCTTATTTAAATAAATGAAAAGTATACATCAAGAAGTAGAAAAGGAGTACAGGGTTATAGGAGGAAAATAGCTGAAGATCAACAGAAATTTAGGTATATTTTGATGATGTTTCCAAGATCATTGAAGGAAAAATAATGAGAAAGCATATATTAGATAAATGCTAACAGAATGCAAGAGTGCAATAATTCGCAATGACCTTCAACTTTCATATTTAGGAAAATTATATAAAAGAAAAAATGCCCTTATTAAAAAACAGTGAATATAATATAATAATATTCCAATAAATTAGAAGTCTATTAAATTTCAGTGTTGATTGGATGATCAAAGGACATATATATTGTGTTGGAGTCTTTGCTAGCAATGATAATTAAAATACATAAACAGGGAAATGTTAATAAATTAGGACAGAGGGGCACCTGGGTGGCTCAGTCTGTTAAAGTCTGATTCTTGATTTCAGCTCAGGTCACGATCTTGAGATTTGCGAGATCAGGCCCTGTGCATCAGGCTTTGCACTGGTGGCACGGATCCTGCTTGGGCTTCTTCTCTATCTCTGTCACTGTCTCTAATCCTCTCTCTCTCAAAATAAATAAATAAACATTTAAAAATAAATTAAGAAAGAGTATACAGGATGAAAATACATCAAGATAGAATAATAGGGAATTGTAGAATATTTATATTCTTTCACTTTCAGAAATGAGAGAGTCCATCTTAAAGAATTATCTTTAAAAATAAATTTTATATTTAAATTATGGCTAAATTGTGCAGGCTTTCCTCCCCATTGTAGGAATAATAGGGCCCTCACCTTATGATAATCATTGTGTAATAAGAAAATAAACCTGAAAATTAACTACATATTGTCTTGAAACACAGCAAGATGTGATCTAGCTAGTGCCGTATTGGAGAGAAGTTTGGGGAGGAGTTTGAGAAGGATTTGTGACAACTGCAAAGGATTAGATCATGAAGGGAAAAACTAGAATTATATAAAAAGATTGAGTGCATAGCAAGTACCACATGTAACGTGTTATTATCATGGATTTAGATGTGACAAATGGAAATAAATCTGTATCTGCAGATTCATATCACAATACTTGTCCTACCAATTTGTAGTGCTGCTTGAAAACAATTTGACTGAAAACAGTGACACTATCTCTTACATGTGTAGTAACTTTAGCTATGGTGAAAATCTGCTGGTTAGATTTATCCCTGCCCTTTACTGCAGGCTATTAGGATTGAGCTATAAGATAATTCACCATCCATCTACTTACAAAATCTATTCTGATAACATACTTAGATACAAATAAAAGCAACCATGAATTATAGTAAAAAGTTCCATTTCAAAACAATAATATATGAAAACTATTGAAGAGTTCAAATAAATCTTGACTATAAAAATGGTATACTGTCTTGGCTAGAGAGACTTAATCTTATAAAGATCACAATTGCTAAAAAATTATTTGGGGAATTCTGTGGGTTTTGAATAGACATCAGATTCATAGGAAAGGGGAGAGGAATATGGAAACACTCATTTAAAAGTCTGTATGAAAAATAAATGTGTGATAATAGCCAGGGTATTTCTGAAAAAAAAAATTAAAGAACTCAACATATCAGACAATATTGTGAAAAATGGGATTATATGCTCTCTTCTCACAATAAAATAAATTAGATGGATCAATGGTTTAAATTTTGAAACAATTACTATAAAACATTAATATAAAACAGATATTTTATATTAAAATTAATTTGAGTAGAGAAGGACTTTTTAACATGCAAAATATGGAGGCCAAAAGAAGGAAAGATAGATAAATATGACAACAAAAAAATGTACAATTTCTACATAAAAAAATTACCCTAAGCTGACAGACAGCTTACAAACTAGTGGAAAATTGAAGTGCATGTGACAAAAAAGTACAGATTCATTTAAGATACAAAAAAAATTTGATTAATAAAAAATCAATAGCTCATGAAAAGTTCACAAATCTAGGACAGGATGCACAACCATAAGCATAATAAAAATGCAAAATAATTTTTAAACATAAAAAATGTCATATTTCCTACCCTCTTAATTGGTGAAAAATATTTTTAAATACCAAATTTGGACATGTTGGGAAAATAAACCCTTCATGTACTGCAGTAAAATAAATTATTGCAATATATTTAGACAGTTTAGGAATGCTTACCAAAATTTTTACTGTATATACCCTTTGACACTAAAGTGCTATTTCTAGAAAATTATAAGGATCCTTTCATCCATGATAAATATTTTATGAAAGGATATTCAGTGACATATTCATTTACAAAAGCAAAAGAGTGAAACAATCTAATTGCCCAATGTAGAGATGGGCTAAGGAAATGTGAGATTCAATACAAGGATGTACTCCAGAGACATAGGAAGAATGATGGGCCCAGTACTTGTACATGTACTTGTAGGAACAAAAGTCGTTATTATAACACAAATATGTCTTGCTTTGTGTAAAAACAAAAAATGCTGATGGGTGTGTGTGTGTATGTGTGTGGGAGACAACCCATAAACAATATTCACAGAGTTGGTTGCGTGGGAATCTGGACAGTGGGACTGGAGATCTGGGATGGGAAACACATTTTTTCACTTTTGTATCAGATTTTTTTAACACATGTGCATATTAAATTTTTAATTTAAAAAGATGTTTAGAAACACATCTGCAATGTGACCCAAACTTAAGAGACAGGAGTCATGATGGAGACATTAAACATTTGAAAACATTGAGTGAGAGTATTTATCAAGTACATTTGGCCCCGCTCTGTGGCTGGTAGCACAGGAGTGGGGTTCAGTGGGAACGAACGCTGATGATGAACTACAAATGCTCCAAGAAACCAAGAAGATGGCAGATATCAACATCGGGCTAAGGGAACGCAGGAGAAATAATTTGAGCATACATGGAATGAGTTCAACTCTGGATATCATAATAAAAGCTAAAATGTATTCACTCCTCAAAATGTGTCAGTCATGGGACATCTGGATGGCTCAGCTGATTAAGTGTCCAACTTTTGGTTTTTGGCTCAGGTCATGATCTCACTGCTTGTGAGTTCAAGCCTACATCGGGCCCTGTGCTGACAGCACGGAGCCTGCTTCGGATTATCTTTCTTTCCCTCTCTCTGCGCCTCCCCTGCTCATTTGTCTGCTCTCTCTCTCTCAAAATAAATAAACTTAAAAATATATGCATTACATGAATTAATTCTAATCCCCATAACAACCTAATAAAAAGCTATTAAGTTCACAATGCCTTTTCAAAATTCTTGTCACAGTTGTTCATATGGCAAACCTGTCATTTATTACAGCGCCCCCATCTGTGTCTGGGATGGCACCCCATTCACAGGAATATTAACATTTTTGCAGAGCACATACGCATATTTACACTAAGTGTGGTAAAAAGACTCTTGGCCTCTAGATTATACTAATCTAAAACGTTTAAAGTTCTTTGGGGTCATTCAAGGAAAGGCATCCAAAGAGAAATGAAATACACAGTAGTAACATTCAGAAACGAAAGTGAGCGCCCTGACCAGAAGGATGATCACTGTAGGCATGAGATGGACGAAATTATCCAAGGTCAGTGTGCATATTGAGAGATGTAAGGGACCTGTGGCATGAACATGAAGTGTGTCAGCGTTTAAAGGTCAGGTGTAAAAACTATACTCATAATAGTTAATATGTGCGGAGCATTCTTGGTGTCAGAAAACTTACATATATTATTCCATTTCATCTTTTCATTAACTCTATCTTACAGAGTTTATAATCTCCATTTGGCTGATTAGGAAAGACACTTTTAGTTACACAGTATAGTTAAAGTCACAGTGCTGGTGAATGCCAAAGACTCTGTGTTGTTCTGAAGACGCTACCGTTTCCACCACTCTAAACTAAACAAAACGAGAGACTTACCGTTATACTCCGTTTTATTATCTTTGCCGTTAGTTACATCGCAGCAGGTAACCTAACTTTTATTTATTCCAAAAATCCTTTCTTAATGTTTATTTATTTATTTTGAGAAAGAGAGAGCACACGAGCAGGGAAGGGGCAGAGAGAGAGAGGGAGACAGAATCCCAAGTAGACTGTGCACTGTCAACACCGAAAAACACAGAGCTGAATCTCACTGACCCCGAGATCACGACCTGAGCCAAAATCAAGAGTCAGACACTTAACTCACTGAGCCACCCAGGCGCCCCTTATTCCAAAACTTTTTGTTTCATATTCATAGGCACTAGAGAATCTACGAGATGTCTGGGATTAAACGAGAAAGCTTTTATTCATTTATTCATTCATGCATGTAACAGATGCTATAGTAGAAGTGTATGTGAGAACATTGATAGGATGAAGAATATGCTACATCTGTTAGACATTTTTTTAGTTCTATTTAAGGGAAATAGTATTTTCGATTATGTGTTATAGCCACGGTGTGGATCCTGAGTAATGATTGAATGTGATGGCTGGGATTCCCACACTCGATTGTCATTAAGTAGCCCACACAGCAATGGTGTTTATTCAACTCTATCAAATCGGAGTGAGATACTGGAAGTGCCTGCTGGTCTCCAGGTCAAGAAGGTGTCAAGTTACATGTCAATTACATGTCCGCAAAAACCCTGGTGGGTGGGTGGGTGTAAAAGTCTTGGGTTTCAGTTTTACCCTTTCCACTTCCAACCTGTGTTACTTGGGAGACTTTTTTTCACTTCTTGAGCTTCGCTTCCATTGGCCAAGTTCTGTTCAGCAGGAGAAATGATGAAGTTGGGCTCTTGTTCCTTCTCTTATTGTTTTAAAAACTAAGATAAAAATTTTTCTTGTTTTCGCGCGGAAGCTTTTGTGTCCTTACCTCCCAGAGTGGGGTGGGGAGGGGGACGTTTGCTTATTCTATTGACATTTGAGTTTGCAAAGTAGAAAAGTGAGTGCAGCATACATCATGATTAATATTAATAATGAGAATGAAAGCTCCTACAAAGGTTTCCCACTAATCTTATATTATTCAGGCTCTGGTGCAAAATGAACATCCTGAATATTTAATAACCAAAGGAAAGAAAATCCAACTGAAAGAACATCTCAAGCTGTCATATATATGCATGAAAAAGCCCCTTATCCCATGACAAGAGAGAACAGACTGGATCTGTCAATGGTAAAATATGACATTTTTACACCTCTAGTCAAATGTCACTACAGATTGCAAGTGACATCTTATAACAAAGAACAACTTCCTATAGAATATGAAAAGTATAAATCCTTCTTTCCTGGCTAAAAATTCATATTGAAAGGTCATTATGGTGCATATAAAATCCCACTGAAGCTGCTTAATGCACTTTCTAGTTTCACTCCCAATATCATCAGGTGTTGAGAGTGGGCCCCCATATAATTAAAAGCAGGTTGTAATTTGCATAGGCAGAGGCACAACAAAAGTAGATAAGTGAGAATTTGCTTAGGGAAAAATGCTTGATCAACCAAGAAATAATGGGGAAATGATGGAATTAAAATGTCTAGGCCTTTGCACTTTGTCGAAAAGCTGTTTTCTTTATTCTTTTTGTCCTTTCTCTCTCGATGCCTCGACAGCAAGACACAGGCATCTCCTTAGGGCAAGGCATGTTCCTCCAAAGCACATAAAGACTTTACGAGACACAAAGTTTTCTTAAGAAAATGAGATTTTTTCCAATTCAGTTCACCCTCCAAATGAAATTAGTTTGGTGTATTATGTGAATTGTGGCTTTTTTCTTCTTCTTTTTTTACATCCAGTGTTTTGAGTATAACAACAGAAACCAAGAGAATATTTGGGAGAAGGGAATAGAGCCCAGAGCAATTGATTTTTATTTGGAGAATGAAAAAAGTGCTAGCAAAAGAAAACCTTAGCCTGTCTTTTCGCAAGCAGCTGTTACACTGGATTTTTCCTCTTTGTTTATACAATGTCACATTTTCAAATTAGGTCTCATTGATATGGCCTCCACACTTCCAGTACACTCCTACTCCTGCCCTAGCAAACAGTACAATGGTGTTCGACATTTCCTCTCAGTTTTCGTCTTCATTAATGTTAATCCGTTCATATTAGGCATAATGGAGTGTTCAATGGAAGGTTGCCAAGCCCTGAAACCCAAATTAGGAATCCTCTAAAAATTTGCCGCCAGCCCGAATTTCCCAAATGTGTCTAAGATCACGTTCCCACTGGGTGTTGAGGATTTCTATTTATCAATGTGTTGTGACCATGTCCAGCTGCCCTGGGCATTGTAAAATCTGCAGGCTGTTGAGACCTTATCAGTTAATCAGTCCATTCCCCTGATCCAAAAAAGGAATGAAACAAAGGCAGAGAAAATAGATGGGAATCCATTCTATTAGAAATGCTCAAAACTTATTAGGTGTATAAAAAGTGCACTATATCTCTCTATACCAAATTCTTTAAACCCAGGTACGTTTTACTATGTCTGGAAGTACTCTCTTCATTTAACAGAAAATATGCCTTCTATGAAGGCATGGGCATATTGACACTAAAGAATAAAATAATGCTTATATATTATCTTGATAACTATGAGATCACAATATGCATATAAGAAGACAAGGAAAATACTTTCAACAGTAACAGAGATTGTTTCTAGGTATTGGAATGCTTTTTTTTTTCCTGCTTTCAGTTTCAATTCATGTGCTGTATTTTAAATAACTAGAGTTTGTAAAATAGAAAAATTTACTGTAAAAGCTGTATACTGTAAAATATACTTTAGATTCTATTCTCTACCACTTTGTATTATACAATTTCTATATTCATATGTAAAATTAACGAAACATCCTCAGTTGAACTAAGCTAAGACATTTCAATGACAGATGTTGGCCGCGTGGTATATCAAAGGTCCGTTCACTCATTTAGTTATTCAGTAAGATATCTGACTGCCTGCCAGGTGCCTGACATGTGGCCGGGAATACAGTAGGTGCTTGACAGATGTGTATTACATAAAGAAAATAAAATAACAGGATGCCAGATGCTTTCCTAGGGAGTGAGATTATTGAGCTGACCAATTAGGTTCTGCCAGTTCAAGGGATTACAAAACCAGATATTATTAATTTTGGAAACAGCAAAACAACACATCTTTTGGGGCACTGGGTGGCTCAGTCGGTTGTCAGACTTCAGCTCAGGTCATGATCTCACTGTCTGTCCCTGAGTCGAGTTCTGTGCTTACAGCTCAAAGCCTGGAGCCTGCTTCAGATTCTGTGTCTCCCTTTCTCTCAGCCCCTCCCCTGGTTACGCTCGTCTCTCTCTCTCTATCTCTCTCTCTCTCTCTCTCTCTCTCTCAAAAATAAATAAACATTAAAAAAACACATCTCTTAAAAAAAAAAAAAAAGGAGGGGCACCTGGCTGGCTCAGTTGATGGAGCCTGCAAATCTTCATCTCCAGGTTGTGAGTTCGAGCCCCATGTTGGGTGTAGAAAGTACACAAATAAACAAATAAGTAAATCTTTAAAAAATAAATAAAAAGATTTTTAAAAGGAAGGAAACTCAACTTTTACTTTACTTTCTTTGCCATTTTTAGCTATCACTTCTAACCAATGCTTCATCATGTTGGCTGGTGGAAAGACAGTACAAAGTAGCTGGTAACAGGGCATTTTTAATGCAATAATGATTATCAACTTTTTCAGCGTATGTGCAAAGGCGTACACACATTTTGTCCTCCCAGTCAGTAGGGATCATTATCTTCATTTCACAATTAAAGAGGCTGTAGTAAAGAGAAATTATGTTCTGTCCCAGGTCACACTGCATGCCACAAAAGGTAGGTACTACTGAATCTCGTTAAAATGGGTTGTAAATGTAGCTTATGTATAATATATGCTGAAGGATGTATGTAGTGCATATCTGAGATAAGAAGTATAAAGACAAAATAAACCCCTGAATCCACCACACATGTTAAGATCTAGATAGAATAGCATCGAAAGTTTTAAAGTGTGATTTACTTGTGTGCCATTTTTGCAGGAGGAAGTTAGTCTCCCTCCTCTTTTTTGAATGGATGGCAGCCTAAAGAACATACGGTTCAGTATTCTTCATTGCAATAGCGACTTATGCTTCCGAGAGTCAAATTACAAGCTGTTGCTTGTACATTGTGCAGCCACACCCCAGCAGACTCTAAACTGAAGGTGGGTGATAACACAGAGATACCAAAGAAATGACCTGGAAAGTGACTGAGACCCAGGGTTATTAGGGGAACCTAAGTACAGGGAGTCAAGGAGCAGCTGGTTACAAAGTATCTACTGCTGGAACTTGCCTGCAGGAAGCTTTTATAGAGTAACAACTAGCCTAGAAGCTATCTGAAACCTCTCCCACCTTGCACTGACCAGTGTTCCAAGATCAAAGCCAGCTGTTTGGACATTCTTCATTACAGAAGAGAGGGTGCAGGTAGGGAACCCCAGGAGCCTCTGACCTTGAATGCTCTGCATGGTTTTTCTACATATCCTGCTTGATGGGCATGTGGAGAGAGGACTGGATCTCTACATTCTCAAGGCAGTGATTAAGAGGGATATTCAGTGTGTGCTTGCTAAAGCAGTCTTCCAGCACATACCATGCATACCTGTAGTTTATTTTATTTCTATATAGTACTTCCTGAATGAATATACTATACTTCATCTATTCTTTTGGCAAGGATCATTTTCCATTTTTTTTGTTTGTTTTTAAACAAATAGCACATGTGCACGCTCACGTTGAAAGTTGCTGTGGACCTTCTTGTTCCTGTGTCCAGGCACACAAACACTCCAACAGATATAATTAGGAGTGAAAATGTTAAGACAACACATATGTGATTATGCAATGTTGCAAGAAAAGGCCAAACATTTTCCAAAATGGTTGTACCAACTCATGACTTCTAGCAGTTCATGTAAATTCATTTTGACAGCTATGCTTTTCAATACTTGGTGCTGCCAGACTTTATAATTGTTAGCAATCTGGTGGATATTAAATTATGTCTAATTATAATCTCAATTCCAGTTATCTGATTATTAATCAGGATAAACACATTTTCTTATGTCTATGAGCCTCCTCTTTGAAATACTTGCTTAAGCGTTGCTTATTTTTTAATTGGACAATTTGCATATTTTGTATTGAGCTATTCAAATGTCAGAGACAAAAACACATTATTGTACATGTCTTTTGCCAATTCAGTATTTGCATTTCAAATTCTATTATGGTGATTTATCTAACTGATATCCTGAATCTCAATCTTTACATTTGTGCCCATAGTTTCTATATCTTGCATAAGATACATTACTCTGCAAAGATAGGTATTTTTCTATATTGACTTTCAAAACGTCCCAGTTTGGCCTTTAAATTTTTTTAACATTTATTTATTTTTGAGAGACAGAGACAGAGCATAAGCAGGGGAGGAGCAGAGAGAGAAGGAGATACAGAATCTGAAGCAGGCTGCAGGCTCTGAGCTGTCAGCACAGAGCCCGACATCGGGCTCAAACCCACCAACTGTGAGATCACTGGGCCAAAGTCAAATGCTTGACCAACTGAGTCACCCAGCTGCCCTAAGTTTGGCCTTTAAAATTTAAGTTTTAACACACCAGAATTAATCTTACGTGTAGTATAAAATTATGATCCAATTCAGGGCTCCTGGGTGGCTCAGTCCGTTGGGCGTCCACCTTCGGCTCAGGTCATGATCTCACGGTCTGTGAGTTCGAGCCCCATATCAGGCTCTCTGCTGACAGCTCAAGAGCCTAGAGCTTGCTTCAGATTCTGTGTCTCCCTCTCTCTCTGCCCCTCCCCTGCTCATGCTCTGTCTCTCTCTGTCTCAAAAATAAATAAAAACATTAAAATTTTTTTAAATTATGATCCAGTTAATGTTTTCATGTGAATAACTAGACCATTCTCCTTACTGATCTATACAGCCATGTCCATCATTTGATATTTTTGTATCATTTGTGAGTCTGAGTCTGATTTCTCTTTCTGTTCCTTTTATCAATCTCTGTGCCTGTATTAAGTATCTTAATTGTTACAACATTATATGTCTTAATGTATGGTAAGTGAGTTCAAATACCCTATTCTTGGACACAAATTGTAGAATCAGTCTGTCAATTCACTTGCAAAAATAATACTTGTGTTGATTATAATACAAAAAATTATGGGTAAATTTGAAGGGAATTAACATATTTATGGTATGGATTGTTTTATCCAAGAACCCAGTGTGCTTTCCCAGTTTTTTTGGGGTTTCAGTATTAAAGAAACTCTTTGTTGTTCAATAAAGTAATATGGTTATCTGTTTCTGTGGCATACCTTTGTTGCTATTGTAAATAATATCTTACAAATCATCTTTCCCAAATCTTAACTGTTGGTAACTAGAAATATAGGTTATTACTATTATTTTTATATATAGTCACCTTTCTGGAGTTTGAATAATTTGTCAGTAAATTATTTTATCTTTTCCATGTTAACAAATTTATCAGCTACCAAAGATTAAAACCTTTAGGATTTTGCATGTTTGTTTTATTTTATTTTTTTTTATTAAGCTGTGTCTAAGTTTCTATTTAGCCCATTTATTGTATTTGGGGCTGTATATTTTTTTTTTTATTTTTTTAATCTTCATTACTATTTGCAGCAGCCATTACTTACTACCATGTTAATTTTATAAACGTGTTTTTAAAATGTGCCTAAAAATCTTAATATCTGAAGACTTTTGGATTCTATGACACTGACTTTGGTTTTTACTGCTGACTCCTATTTATGGTGCTTTATTCCCTTTAGATCTGATTATTTCATTTTCCAGCTATATTTGCTTAATATTAATCTGCAGGAATCCTGGGTAGCTAAAATCGATGATGCTACACCCTCTCAGGCACTTGGAAATCAGTAAATGAAACTGACCTGAGGTCACTGTTTGTTGTCTCTTTCCTTGGGCCCCAGGGTTCCAGACTTAATCGCCTTATGTCTGGCCCAGTGCTTACTTACCAGCTCCTGGTGCTGAAGTAAACATTTTCTCTGCATCTTGCAGTTTGCATCAAGGTACACTATTCCAATGTCACATTTTCATAATTTGTTCTAATCTGCTTGTTCTGAGGGTCTAGAGAGATTTCCCTCACCTCAATCCCTTTAAAAAATATCTGTGACATAGGACCTGGGATTTTTTATGTTTGCTTAATTTTTTTAATGTTTTTAGGTTGGGAATCCCACATTACTGTCAATGTGTCAGAAATGGAACTTAAAGATGAACTATTTTAACATTGCGAATATACAGTTTGCAGTATCAGCATTGAGGAAAATCAATAAAAACTGGGCCTATAATCACAACTGAGTTTGAAATTTTTTAATCGCAAAGCAAGCCATTGTTTTACAGGGGAAAAAAAAGCAAATGCCCACAAAATATGTCATACTTTATGAGAGAAATCCATAAAGACATGCATTGCTGTGGTTGTTTTCTCAGGTGCATTTCCCACATCTATTCAAGATGTGAGGGATTCTCATAAATGTTGGACATCCTAAATGTCTGCCGTCTCAGGTTTTGGTGAATATTAGCTAGGTTATGGGTGAAGCTATTGTGACTGAGACTCGAAGTAGAGATTTAAAGATTAGGCTGGCGTGCTGGCCCTGCCAGCTACAAGGTGTTGATGAGCCAGGCTCCTACTCTCACATCTCTTCAGCATCCCTACAGCCATTCCATTACCTACATGATCAAGAACAAATCACCATTGCTTCCATATTCCTCTAGGAGAGAAAGGAAGAGGAAAAGGGAAGGCACAACTCTTTCCATTCAAGAAGACAAGAAGCTACATACCAATGGCCCACCTATCCCAGTAATCATATGACACATGTCATTGAGGTAAAGCTGGGAAATGTAGTACCTATATTCAGCAGCTATGTCTCCAGCAACATTTGGGGGATCTATTAGTGTAGAAGAAGTAGGAATGGATATTTGAGGTGCATAGGATGCCTTCCTTTCTTGGTTTATTGCTAAATTCTCTGAGTTTCAGGACAATGTGGTGCTAAGAATGGTTATATAGCCTCTATGTTTAGCAAATAGAGCAGCATTTTATGTCCCACAGAAATGATTTAATATTGAATTACAAAAAAATATATATATATCGTCTTAGTTTGAGTTACCCCCCAAAAAGTCTTTGTGTAAAGATTTGGGTACAAACGCTTCATTTGACAAATGATCCCAGAATCCATTATGAGGATATGGGGAAATGAGACAGGGAGGAAATAAAAGCCAATAATTTGCCACTGCGGTCAATCTGGGCCGGATTCATGGGGAACCCTCTGAGAAACTGTGCCCTTTTCTTGCAATCTGTCCAATAAAGAGCAAGGAAGGCCGTGTAATTATTCACCATGTTCACCACCTTGCCTCCCTTATTGGTAAGGTTTGCTCCCGGAGAATTAAGTCTTCTACACTACTGCCTTCCTGTGTACATGGGCCAAGCACACTCCCCAGGCCAAAGAATGCCACCCAAAGACACTGAGGACACCATGGACATGCACAGGAAGTGCAAGCCATGTGAAGTAGACCAAGGGAATATGTGCAAGGCATTGCCAATGACTGCTATAATATGAGGTAATATTACCTCCATTTTTCAAATAAGGACATAGAAGCTCTTAGTAATTTTGAAACTTGCCTGGTAAGGGGGGCTGTAAGACTTCTAATCTTTTCCATATCCTACACTTTATTTCTCTGCACAAGAATTAAAAACAAAAAACAAAAAAAAATTTTAGAGTAAAAACTTTCCCATTTATCCAGAATTTTGATACTCCATGAAGGTTGTGAGGGATCTCTGCTTTAAACACTAAAAATAAAGAAAGAAAGAAAGAAAGAAAGAAAGAAAGAAAGAATAATAATAATAATAAATAAGTAGATAGATAAATAAAATAAAAATAAATGAACAATGGCTTAAGAAAGGTGTCTGTTTCTGTCTTTTCCTCTTCACATGCCTCCTCAGCTTTGTATTTAAATCTTCAGAATCGCCAAAGACCAAATTCCCCAAAATGTATAAAACAAGTAAAAATATTCATCAGTCATCTATTTACTAGGTACTTACTGTGCACGAAGATGTTAGAAACCAGAAATACAACAGTAAGTAGTCTATCTTGAGAGGGGCTTACAGACTAATGGGACCTCACAGTTAATTTAAGAGAGGGGTGCCTAGGTGGCTCAGTTGGTTGAGCATCTGACTTTGGCTCAGGTCGTGATCTCGCGGTCAGTGAGTTTGAGCCCCACATCGGGCTCTGTGCTGACAGCTCAGACCCTGGACCCTGCTTCGGATTCTATGTCTCTGTCTCTCTGCCCTTCTCACTGTTCTCTCTGTCTCTCAAAAATTAATAAATGTTAAAATTTTTTTAAATAAATAAAATAACAGCTAACTATTTCATATTTCATAGTATGAATTCACCAAATTTATTCTTCTCTTAATAGGTATTCAAGGTTGTTTCCAAGGTGTTTGTTTTGTTGTTTTGTTTTGTTTTGTCAACACAAAAAATGCTGTATTGTACATTTTTGTACATAAAACTACTTACCAATGCTTTCACTTCTAAACTCTCTAAAAAGAAATCCATGTGAGTAAGATTACTGGGTCAAAGTTTATGGGCACTTAAATTTTAATAGATTTTGACAGATTTCTTTCCAAAAAATACTATAGAAATCTACCATCCTGCTATATGCAATATGTATAAAAACAACCAACTCTCTGACTCCTTGCCAGGGCTAATTGGGGGTTAGTTTTTGGATTTTCTCTTTTATGCAAAGCCTGCCCCCAAACTTTGCCAATTTTTCCATGTGTAATCTTTTTCTCAT
Organism: Panthera uncia; assembly: GCF_023721935.1. NCBI lineage: Eukaryota > Metazoa > Chordata > Mammalia > Carnivora > Felidae > Panthera > Panthera uncia. The sequence continues at coordinate 106,181,258 of NW_026057584.1, read as the reverse complement.
AATTTTAGAAACTACTTTTGTAATGAATATATATGTGTGTGTGTGTGTGTGTGTGTATCTATACCTTCACACGCACCTTTTTGTCTGTCATATAGATTGCAAATAATTAAATCCAATATACTATATATACTTTTTTTCCTTTTCTTTTTTTTAATTTTAAATTTTTTGAATGTTTATTTATTTTTTAGAGACAGAGCACAAGCGGCGGGGGGGGGGGGGGGGGGGGGGGAGGGGAGAGGGGGAGGTACAGAATCGGAAGC